>NW_010553167.1:391-7872 GCF_000687285.1 Phaethon lepturus | reverse complement strand
CGCTCGCTCCTGCTCCGCTGGTGTTTCCGCTTTGGGCCTCAGCTCCAGGCTTCGCGGGCCACCGGGGCTGTCTCCGCACCCGGGTGAGCAGCCGGGGCTGGGTCCCACGGGGAGTAGGGCTTGGCTCCGGGGCCAGGGAGCCCTCTTAGGGATGGCAGAGCCCCTGCTGTGGCCGTGGGTCCTGCTGGGAATACCGGCCTGGTTTCCTGTGGCTGTGACAAGTGCTGTCAGGTGCCACGGTGCCAAAAACTAGGCTCCTGCTTGTGTCTGTTCTCTGTGGGTAGGCCTCCTCATTTCTGCCCTTCTCTGCTTGTGCACTTGCACCACAGGGAAGCGGGAGGCCTGGTCTGGGCTTTCCCTCGAGCTGTGGAGAGGTTAGCTTCCAAGCAGAGACTCTTTCTTGCTCACAAGCCAGAGAACCAGGAGGTGATGCTCCAGGTCCTGTCACAGCCGGTGTGGTGTACCGGTCCTGGAGCAGTGCGTGGTTGTGCCACACAGAGGCGATACCCTTTTTCTCCCAGAGGGTAACGGAGCTTCACCTGGGCCACACTGACTAAATATCTGCTGTTTTATTTTCAGAGTGGACAGTGAGCCTCTGGTTTTGGGACTGTTGCTGTAGGCACTTCCATAGCGGCCTGGTTCAACTTTGATGTCAGTGCTGGTGTCGGAGGTGGAAGATGGCAGGTAATCATACCCCAGTGCCTTCTGGCTGCTTCATCATAGTAAGAATGAATGCGCCCTGGCCCGGACAGGCCAGGTAGCACGCTCAGGTGTGGTGGGACTAGCCACTTGGCCAGATGCTGCTCTTTTGTTGACTCCGGCATTAGAGACCAGAAAGAAACCGGTGGGGGGAAAAAACCCAAAGCATGTCTTGAAAGCTAAGCCCTTATGGCTGTTTACCTAAAGGTCAGAGCCAGGAGCTCAGCCTAAATGGATCGCAGGGATGCTCTTGCTGCCTGGCTCAGCTGGGGGGAAGGTGGCATTTTTGGGGCCGCGCTGTGTGTGGTATAACTGGGGTGTTTGCTGTGGCTGGGGTGAGAAGAGCGGGAGCCCCCTGCTTCCCTGTGGTCCTGAGCGTAGCTCCCTGGTTAGAGTTGAGATAATGAATTGCGTGGTTGATAGGTATTGCGGGCTTTGGGGCAGAATTTGTTATTGCCCGTTGAAGCTTCTCTTCGAGGCAGAGTGTGGTTCTGATAAGCGCCATGTGCGCTTAATGCATACTGTCTGTGTTCTTCCCTCTTGGCAAGACCCGGTGTTCCCAGTTTGTGCCAGACCTTCGAGCAATAGTCTGGCCTCTCTGACCTTGATCTGCAGACCTTGTCCCATGGGTCAAGGTCGGGGCAAGCTGCTGGAGGCTTAAGAACTCGTCTGATGAAGACAAGCGCCATTTCCTGGATACTTTGGACGCAGCTTCAGGAGGAATGGGTAAAGAGCGCTCTGTCCCTGGCTTGTAGGGGCCGTGGGGTGGAAGTCACCGTTGGCGCAAGAGAAGTAAAGCTTGAATGGCCAGAGCCATAGCCCTGACCTGTTCCTCAGATTGGGGCTGTGCCTCCTGTGAGTCTTGCCCCTAGCCCCACTTCCCAAGCTCTTCCCCACAGGGTCTTAAAGACATAGGGTTGTGGGGTCTGGTCCTTCGTTGCCCTTGCCCCTGTCCCCCAGGCGTTTCGTGCGGGGATGCTTTTGAGAGGTGTCTCTTTCTGAGCCCTGAGCAATAGTTAGTGTTGTGTTTTCTGGGCTTGAAACAAGCTCAGTGGGTTTGGTTGGGGGCTCCGAACTGGAGGCTACACACATGCTGTGGTTCCAAAGCTCTTCAAGAACTGACCAAGTCCTGTGTTTCCAGAGCTTGAAAAGAGAGGCTGAGTCCTTCGTCTTTTGAGGCTCAAAAAAAGACCAAGTGCTGTGTTTTCAGAGCTTGAAAAGGGAGGCTAAGTAATGTCTTTGTGAAGCTCAGAAGAAGAGAGAGTGCTGCGTTTCAAGGGCTCTGAAGTAAAACAAGCTCTTTGTTTTTCAGGCTGGAAGATGGAGACCAAGCGCTGTGTTTTCGGGGCTCAAAAAGAGAGGGCGAGCCCTGCCTTTCTGAAGGTCAGAAAAAGACCGAGTCGCACATTTTCAGCTCTTGAAAACGTGGGCAGAATCCTGCGGTTTTGGGCCTTGGAAACGGAGGCTTGGTCGGCCGTTTTCTGCCCCCAAAACAGAGGCTGAGGAGGTAAGCTTGGGCAGGTGGCAGACAGAGGGCCGTGGGAGGAAATCTGTGTGGGGTCCCGGCAGGCAGGGATGGGTGTTGTGGGCAGGGTCATGTTGGTCCCCCAAGTTGGGGAGGTGGGCATGCACTGGGCCCAGCTCGGTGTCTGAGGTGCTCTCTGGGGAGAAGGGTGCTTTTTGAATACCACATGCCCTCTTTGAGTTCAGCTCTTCTTTGTATGCTGCTTAGAAGAGTTATTAAGACACTAATCATGCCAACTAGTTAATCAATATCTATACAATTTACAGTTATGGCATTTAATAGTAATGGTCAAGTTACAACAGGAACTGATTTATGACCTTGTCAAAAGCCCCGGCCGTTGCAAATAGCTGGAGCCTGTAAGGGAGAGAGCTGAAATCAACTGGAGCTTCAGTACAGAGCTGGAGCTTCAATTAGCCAGAACCGTGGCAAGCAAGAACTGGAACGAGATGGGGTGTCTGCTGTCCGGAGCATGCATTAGCCGGAGTCGAAATTATCTGTGGCTGTAACGAATGGGAGCCGCAATTAGCTGGTGCGTCTCTTGGCTGGAACATCGGTCGGCCAGACCGTGTGCCCAGCACGGCTCAAGAGCGGCCAGGTGCGGGCAGGGCTGTCCCCAGCAAGCAGCTTCCGAGCGGCACGGAGGCTAGTTGTCCTCAGGGATTAAATCTGTTACCTGCCTCTCTGCGTGGAGCTTCTCTCCTGTTCCTGAGAGTAGAAGTGAGGCAGGGGTCCCACAGCTCTCCTCAGGTAGTTCTGCTGCAAGAGGGCACAGGCGATATGGCAGCACGAGGCGATGATGGCATCGCCTCGGTACGTGGCGAAGGGGAGAGAAACCAGCTGGTTGGAGCTCCTGGGGTGCACGGCCGCTCTGGCAGAGTTCTCCCACGTCTTTTTGCCGTTGGCTGCGTGTGACAAATGGGTTCATTTTTTGCCTCCTCTTTTTGTGGTGTTGCTTTCTGCATCACGTAAAGGAAATCTTGGGTGCTTGATTCTGCTTGCCGCTCGGGCAGTAGTGTGTACTACTATGGGCCTAGGGGAACGAGGATAAACATTTGCGAGTTCAAGGATGCTGCAGATATTCCAGGACAAACCCAATGAAAAGACAGTTCGATGCTAGTGCACAAAAACTGATGAAAAGTTGAAGTTGGCGGAGCGTGCCTCATTCCTGAATTGGTCCCTTAGGAGCTACGAATGTTCTCCTTTCAGGTAGAAGAACAAACATTAGTCTATGATAAATTAACAGCTGCCTGTTACCTTCTTTAGGGTCAAGCATTTATCTTCTCTTTCTTGATAGTAATTTTATGGGCGAGTTGGAGACAGCCTGTTATTTTTATGTGTTCAAGTAAATTTTTAGTAATATGTGGCGTCAGTATAGTTAATGTTTGAGCATGTAGATGCTGGTATAAATGTAACGAATGAAACATGATGCAAACTGATGTTTAAACTTTATTTTGATTCGGTTGTTTGTATTTGAGTGACGATGACATATTGTCCTGTGGCTCAGTCTGCCTTCTGTTCCGTGGAGCCTTCAATCTAGGATTTCTGCACACAAAAGTTTGTCCTTCCACAAAAGGATTAGTAGTTCATAGGATTGAGATGTGGACTTGGAGAGTCTCTTGAGTACACGATCATAATTAAAGCCAACTTTCACTTAATGGTGCTGCTGTTTGTCTTCATTTTGGTTAATTTCCTCCCGCTTCATCATGGCTAGGAGCTCTTAATCAAAAATTTTTTCTTTCGCTAACACCTTCCCCCTCCCCGCCCCCAGAGATGCTACACTTAAAAGTTAGTTTCCTCATAGATGTGTCTGTCAGTAAAATAAAGTTATGATTATTAAAACCACAAAAATTACACTGGTCTTACAGATGTGAACTATTTCTGAATATGTAATCATCACATGCAAATATTGCTGGGATACACATCCTTTGCGCTTCCTGCTCTGAGGAGACAATATGCTGAGGTAGGAATTAGCTCTGAAAGGGGAAAAAACAAACTGCCAAGGTCAGGGAGTTTTCTGTTTGTTTTTTGGGGGGACGGGGACATGGAGGTTTGGGGGGGCATAGTGTTTTTTTGGGGCAGGATTGTTTTGGGGAGTCTGTGGGGTTTTTTGGGGGGAAAAAGACTCTAATGTTGACTGCCTGCAGAGCTCTTCGGCTGCCTGACCTCTCCTTTTCTCCTCTTTCACTCCTCTTCAATGGGTGTAATTGTCATCTGGATAATTTTAGAAGAGCAGTGAAGTTCTTGCCTGTGTAAAAGTACTTCTAATATTAGGAAGGTAAATGTTTGGGACTCTTAGGAAAGCCAAATCTGCATGGATTTGTGCAGCCTGAAAGCCAAAAAAAAAACCAAACCCCAAAACTTTTTCATGCACAAAACAAAAAGCAAAAATTGGTACTCTTCATATTGTGCAAAAGCACCAAAAAACCTCACAATGATTTTGGAAAATCAAAAAGCCTCACTTTTCATGTTATGGATAAAAAAAAAACCCACAACAATTTGGGGTGAAATGGTGGCAGTTTGAGGGGCATTGCAGGGGGTTACCCGGTGTGATGTATTCATGAGGAGTAGATTATCCGGTGTGGGTCAGTTACCAACAGTGACTTATCTCTTGTGGGTTATTACAGGTGAGTCATCTGCTGTGGACTATCCTGGGTAGACCCCCCAGGTGTAGGTCATCCCCATGCATGTTCCTCCATGCACCTTTCTATGCACACTTACCCACTGTCCTGCTTTCTCTATCTCCCCACTCTCCCAAATGCTTTCCACTGAAAATGTCCCCCGTGCAGGGCTTTCCCTCATGTGAGTTTCTGCCCAGGACCCGTCTCTGCATCCCCTGCCCTCCCATCTTGTGCCCCCACTCCTCTCCCTCTGCTACCCATGCCCCACCTCCTCATAACCCCTCTGCTTCTGGACACATGGGGTGCTGCCTGTGCCCCCTCACTTGCCCGTTGCTGCCCATCTCCCCGGACTGCAACACCCAACCCACCTGCTTCCCTGCACCCACTCTGGTCCCAGTCTCCCTCCTCCTGCGTGACGGGGTTTGTGCTGGGAGCCTGCGGGAAGGTGCTCGTGTTGCTGCTCGGCGCTGGCGCAGAGGCCGGGGCTCTGGTGCATGTCACACCGTGTGGCCCGCGGGCTGGCTGGGGGAGCAGAGAAAGCTGGGACAGCTGACTTCAACTGACTGGGGGGGGATTCCGGGGTGCGTGATGTCATGCTGGGTAATGAAACTGGGGGTGGGCTGGGGGGGAGGCTGGTGGCTGTGCCTCTGCGCAGGGACTTGCTGGGTACGGGTTGGGTGGTGGTGAGCGATTGCTTTCATTTGTATCACTTGTCTGGCTTGGGGTGGGGTTTGGGGTTTTTTTTCCCTCCTTCCTTACAAGTGGTTGGGGGAGGGTGCTGGGGGTTGTGTGTGGGCAGGGTGGTGGGAGATTGAACTGTTTCTATCGCAGCCCACAGGTTTCTTGTTTACCCTTGGATTCTCTCGCCCATCCCACCGTGGGCACGGGGTACCGAGCGAGTGGGTGTGCGCTGCTGAGCTGTTGTTGAGGGTTAAAACACAGCAAGGAGATTAGTTGCCCACCCTGCTTGCCTAACACTTCAGGCTCTCCCAGTTTTTCCTACTGTGTCCATAGGCTGTCCTTGTTCTACGTTGCTGCTTTATTGTGCTTTTTGCTCCGTAAGCAGCAGCACTGGGGCCGTGCAAGCGTACCCATCTCCCAACCTCTGGGCAGTGCCTCTGCCAAAGACTAAAAGCAAAACAGCCACGGCACTGTGTACAACGATTCCGTTTCTCAATGGACGCAGCAGGCCCCTTTCTCGCCTCTTACGCTAACTATGCTGGAGAGTCCACTTATTGCAGAAACTGCTAAACGCTGTGACTGCTCCTCAGCTTGTTAGGTGTACCCTGTGTATAGGCTGCTGAGGTCATTGACACCGCACGGGACAGGGCCAGTCTGGGGAGCTTGATGCCAAGTTCTTCCTTTCTCATTTTGGGCAGCAGCAGCGGTTCTGCTCCGGGCGGCTGCTTGCTCAAGGGCAAGGGCCTGGGGCAGCGAGCGGCTTCTGCACGCTCCAGTCGGACTAAGCCCCTGTTCTCTGGGGCCCCGGCACAGGGACAGCTGAGGTACGGCCGGCACTGCCTGTGGCCCTTCACAAGGGCACCATGCTCTGGTTGTAGCAGAAAAAGGCACCGGTCACAGGCAGTCACGTATCGCTGTGCACAGCTGTTGGGCAGGTGTCTTGCTTGTTCAAGTAGAGGCATATTTCATGCCTTGCAGTCTTGACAGCAAAGCAACTGGGGGTTCAAGTTAGAAAAGCCTTTTGACAGCAAAGCACAATGACAGCTGGATTTCCACTGGCACTGTATTTCACCTGTGCTGCTAGCTGAGAAGGGCTTGCAGGCCAGGAGATATCTAAAGGGGTCTGAACTAAAGAAATCGAGTGTTCAAGTGACTGTTATGGAGGCCAAGCGAGCTGCTCGCCCGACGCATTGGCACAACAGCCCCTCTGCTCTGCTAAGTATTGTGTGTTGCAGGCAGTAAAGAGCAACTGCCATGGCGGCTGCCAGGAGCGGCGAGGAGTGCGGCGCTACGCTCGGGTACAGAGCAACGATGGAACCTCCAGGGCTCTGCAGTCATCTGCTGCGGACATCTAACGCACCGACACGCCTCTTCGCCTTCCCTGTGCCACGTCTGATGTCTTTGCACGCCGGAGGGCCTGGTGATTAAGTAACATTGTGCGACGTCTCTAATCTAAGTGACATGCCCTGCAGATGAAGCCTTGGGGATTAGGAGGAAGCAGGATTAGGAGAGCAGATTGCTGACAGCACGGAGGTGAGGAAAGGTGCGCATGCCAGGCCAAGGATTACCTCAGTATTGCTCACTTGCAGATCGGCTGCTTGCAGCTGATGTGCTGAGATGGTTTTTTACCTGCTAAAAGTAACAGCCCTTGAAATAGGCTTTTCGGAACAATCTCCTCCCACCCCCCTTCAGGATGGCATCAGAATTTCCTTTTCTGTTTTTTCGAAGCTCTTGCCAGCATCTGTTGACATGCTCTTTTCTCTCGGAAGACCCTGGTACAGCAATCCCTCAGTTTTGCGGAGGGGGAAAAAACATGTCCCACAGATTCCCAGTGCTGTTTCTCCTCCCTAGGCTGGGGGGCTGGGCAGAAACAGCTCCCTGACTTTAACAGCGGTGAAGGACTGAAACGCACGAGCCAGGCCGATGCGTTTTCGGCACAGGGGCAATGAATATTAGTG
>NW_010553167.1:0-232 GCF_000687285.1 Phaethon lepturus | reverse complement strand
AGCGCGGGAGCCGCGCGCTCCCTGCTGCGGCGCGGCGACCGAAATTCGGTACTGCAGCCGCGCATGCGCGATGGAGCCTACGTGACCGTCCTCCGGTAACAGCGATGCCGTTCCGCGGTCCCTGCGCGCTCTTTGCTGCTTCCCGGTAAGGACGCGCCGTTGCCGCCCCATGTGCGCAGCGTCGGCGGGCGCTCGCCCTGCAAAATGCGGCACCGCCGCCGGGTGCTCGCTG
>NW_010553166.1:0-205 GCF_000687285.1 Phaethon lepturus | reverse complement strand
CGCCAGCCTCCCGGTGACTCCTCCAGACCGGGTCTAACTGACCTTCTTCCTTCGAAATTTACCCCCATGTCTCACCTCCAAGGGAGGTGTGCTACGTTTGAGCCTGTCGCTGGGTTACCCAGCGCGGCGCTGCCCTGAACGCCCAGCCCTGCGCGTGGCACGGCCCCTGCGGTGTTTTGTTGCCTCCTCCGCGCGGGACGGAGCT
>NW_010553165.1:2995-3334 GCF_000687285.1 Phaethon lepturus | reverse complement strand
CGGTTCAGTGTTTAATTTAGCAGGGAGCCAAGGGAGTTGTCACCCGGCGGGCTGGCAGCCTCCCCACCCTCCCGTGCCGCTGCCAGGGCTGACGCGAAGGGTTAATCCCGCGGCTCTGTGGCTGACAGCTGCCCTGAGTTATCGCGTCCGGGAGTAATATAATTCACTTTCTTATGCTGGCGCGGTGTCCATCATAAATTTTTCCTGAGCCTCACTGCAGCTGGCGCTGGGAATCAACGTGAAAGGAGCCCCCAGTCGCCGTGTGCCGCGCCGGGGAGGGCGGCCGGCTCCGTCCCATGGCCACGCTTGTCTCGCCGCCCGCAGCCCCCTTGGCGGCCG
>NW_010553165.1:2393-2912 GCF_000687285.1 Phaethon lepturus | reverse complement strand
TAAAGCGCCCGCGCTCGTGCGGGGGGTTTCAGGCCCCGTCTCCAGCTGCAGCTCGGCAAATCGGCAAATTCCCCTCCTGCCTGTGGAAATGAGGTGCGAGGAGCTGAGATGACATTATTAATAGCGTTTACAAGGTGACCGGTTGCAGGAGCTGATCTGGCAGCCTTCCCCTCTCCAGGTGCTGCCCAGAGCCCTGCCGGGAGCGCTGGCTGCCTGTGCTGGCTCCCACATCCCAGCGCTTGTGGTACCGTCTCTCTCCGCTCTTGTGAGTGGGAATGCGAAAACACGGGCGGCGAGTCCCCAGGAAGTCAAATCTGCAGTTTTTGGTTTGTTTTGCTGCCTCTAGCCTGAGCAGTGCCGACTTGCTGGCTGTCACCAGCCGCGTTTACCGCAGCCCTTTGCAGCTTTAATTGAGAAAGTGGTGCAGGCAGGGAGACGGGGGAAACCGCGTCGTGGGCAGGGGAGGCAGGGAAGGCGCAGGGGATGCTCGGGGCAGGGGAGACAGCGCCTCCCCGGGGC
>NW_010553165.1:1296-2242 GCF_000687285.1 Phaethon lepturus | reverse complement strand
ATGCCCCTCGCTGTCGTGGTTTGGCATTTGCCGTGTAGCTAAGTGTGCTCTTCAGTGCTGGAAGCTGCGGGGCTGACAAAGCTGGAGCACAGGAAGGTTTTATTGCTGGAGAGGTTTCTTTTCCCCTCTCCCCATCTCTATTCATCTCCCCAGGGAGGTGGAGGCAGCAGCGGATATTGGAGCTGGGAGCGTTTCATATGTAAATGCCCGTGTGTGTACGTCCAGGCCCCTGACCCCCAGCGCGGTGCCAGCGTCCGTCGCGGTCAGCCCCCCTGGATCCGGGCGAAGGGCTGAGAGAGGGCTGGCAGTCCCTGCTGGATCCACCTCTCCAAGGACAAAGGATGCTGCTCCGGGACGGACCCTGCCCCAGTGGCCTTGGGGTCACCCGGCCTTTCCGCACAGTCTCCATCTTGGGTTTCCCGAGACAGCGGCTGTCACAGCCCCGAGGTGACGAGAGCCTTGGGCTCTGCTCAGGAAACCCATTTGATTACAAATTTATCACCGGGTTTGTTTTCCTGGTGGTACGAGGATGGCTGGTTTCACTTTCTGAGGAGTCTGTTGTTTACTTGGCAGCCGGATAAAACCCGGCATCGTCTCGGCCTTCTCCCGTGCACACTGGCTAATCTCCTGGCTTCATCTGACCTTGCCGCTGCCACGTGCTTTCCCCAGGGCAACTGGGCTCAGATTTTCCCCGTGGCCAGGCAGCCGCGAGTGGGTCTGTGCTTGTTCCTGCAGCCTCGGCAGCACCTGCGTGCCTGGCTCCGCTGGCCTTCTGCTATTAAAAAAGAGGGTTTTTTTAGATGTAGCATGTTTGGGGGCATCGGAGCAGGAGCAGCATGCTGCCCTGGCATGTGCCACAGCTCGTCCCCTTGCGCCGCCGTCGCTGTTTGCTTTCGTCCCATCACGTGATGGCTTCCCCGAGGAGCCGCCGGGGCCCGCCAAGGAG
>NW_010553165.1:651-1236 GCF_000687285.1 Phaethon lepturus | reverse complement strand
CCGTGTGTGTGTGGGTCCCTCCGGCACGCGGCTCTCCTGGCCCCGTCGCCGCGTGCACGGGGAGGAGGACGTGGCCGGTTGCTCCTGGGGAAGGATGGGCACCTCTCCCCCGGCACGGCCGCCCTGTGAGGTGTCCCTGGGGAGCACGGTTGGCCGGCAGCACTCGCAGGCTGTGCCCTTACTGGGGATCCCCGATGATTTGCAGCTCTCCCAGCACAGCCTTGCAGTGCCAGAGATGGTTCTTGCTCCAGAAAGGTCCAGCTCAGCCCTTCTAAAAGCATCTAATGGGCTTGGGCCAGGCTGGTGGGATCCAGCAGATCCGGTGCCGCGCCGGTGCTCAAACGAAGCAGGCAGAGCAATGTTATAGCAACTGGATTGTTTCATTTGTTTTTTAACGGGGATTAAGTTTCTCTGCGGGAGAGCGGGTCTCTGGGGAACAGAGGGTTCAGGCTCCTGCTTTCCCCTGTTTGTTTTGTTTTTTTTTGTTGTTTTTTTTTTATTATTAATCCCAAATTCCTCTTTGCTGCTGCACGCCAAGGCCGGCCGGGCCGGGAGGCGGCGGCAGCCGCTGGGGGTGCAGGAACA
>NW_010553165.1:0-355 GCF_000687285.1 Phaethon lepturus | reverse complement strand
CCTGCTTAGTTGGGGACATCTAATGAGATCAGGGCTCAAGGTTGCCTGCCCGCCCTCCATTTGCAGCGGAAAATGAGAGAATCGGTTGCTTCCTTCTCTTTGACCTCCATTTCCAAGATGGGGCTTTGCACGTCTCCGGTCCCGAGCCGGCCGGGGGGTCGTGGGCCCCCCGAGCTGTCCTCGTGTTTGCAGCGTGGTGAGGCCGGTCAAACCCCGGGCTGCGCTTGGGGCACGTCCGGGGGGCTGAAGGCAGCAAAAATGGGGGGCACGGCTTCCTGCGCGCGGCTTGGGGCTGCGAGCTCCCCTCGCCTTTTCTCTTGCTCTTTTGCCTCACGGCGTGGAGTGGGGCGAGGGG
>NW_010553164.1:792-4903 GCF_000687285.1 Phaethon lepturus | reverse complement strand
GCCGCACCCCACGGGCAGCGTTGTGCCCCGTGCGTGCCCAGGAGCCTGGCCTGAGCCTGGCCCGTGCAGGTGCTCTTCCAGCAGCCACGTCTGCCTGCCGGCTGAGCTGGGTGTACCCCCACACACAGGCAGGGGACTCTGATAGTGGGAGCTCATCTCCACAGCGGTAATATCAGCTATTATATACTCCTAATGCAAACAGCAGTATTTATACCCAAATAAGAGCTGTCATGTCAGAAGATGACAGGCAAATTACTGGAAGATTTTTTTTTTAAGTTCTCCCATGTAATTTCTGCTGTTTCAGAGGGATTAGAGACCTAAAGGTTAATTGTGGCCCTGTAGACCAGTACTTCGCACGTTCCAGTTAGACAGGTGGATGGGCTGGGCACAATCTCGGTTTAACGTGACTGGTGATGGGTTTTAAATTTTCAGTTATTTCAAGGGTTACTGCTTAATTGCTTAGGTAGATAGTGAAACAGAGCCTTGTTTCCAGCCAGCCTGAATGTCCTCTTCCCAGCACTGGAGTGTTAGGCTTTTGTAGTGTTGGTGACTGAGCTGGATGCATCCATGAAGGGTGGATTCTTTGTGGGCTATCAAACACAGCAGTCTAGAAGTGGACTAGAGCCCAGGAAGTCCCCAGAGAACCATCCAGAGCAGGAGTAAGATCTCTCTGTACTAGATGTTCTTGTGCTGCTCGTGAGCAGCCGTGGCTGTCAGGCTGCTGTTGCTTAGGTAGGTCATTGAGTCTGAACACATGTGGCTCCTTACCACCCTTGATTGGGGAACATATTTGAGCATGGAACAAATTTTCTCAGCCAAGTCATCTCTGTCTTGGCTTGCCTTAGGTCAGATAGCATAGTCCAGTGTGCCCCAAACCTGGCAGGAAAAGATTTGATTTGGACTTGTGCCAGAACGGCTGAGAACTAGTCCACTGTGATGGATCGGTCTCTTGACTTCACCCCTACAACTTCCGATCAGGCTGTGATGGAGGTCAAGCTCCTCACAGGACTTGTAGAGATCCCTCAGAGTAAGGCTGTTAACAAAAAAAAAAAGGGTAAGAGAGGCTGGTGAGATGGGATATGAAGGTGCAGTTTACAGTTTCAGTGTTTCTGATGGACAGAAATCCCCTCACCAGAAGTGCAACACTCATGATAAGCTCATGGGAGGAATGGGGGTGAGGCACGAGCCTGGCGTGGGTGCAGTATGCTGCGGTGGGTTTGCACGGCACTTGCGAAGGCATGGGGGCAGCTTCCACAGAGAATAAACTTTTAATCTTTTTTTATGCGAGTCTTCCTGCAGGATCCATTTGAACTTGCTCAGGTCTGTGTGAGTGTTCCATTTCTAACAGTGATGCCATATTAAAATAAAAATTTAAAAAAAACTTGTAAATGACTGATCCATTCAGTTGTGGTTCTGCTGGGCAGCGAGAGCAGGAGTATGAGTGACTCATAGGTGGGAGTGGGTGTTCAATTTGGGAGGGGAAAAGAGGGAACCTCATTAAATCTTGTGCTCTTCAGAGGAAGAAGGGGCTTTGAGAATGTGCTTTTAAAGGGTTATTTAAAGGGTTATTTAAAGATTTATGCAGCTCTGTAGAGAGCTTTAAATGTTACGTGCCCCTGGCTCGATCGGTGTTAAACATCTCATCTGAGGGAAGTGCTGAGGAGAGAATAACTGTGGCATTGAGCATGTGACAGCATCCTCTCCAGAAGAGGCTGCCTTCTTATTTGGAGAGAGGCAGCATGTGCAATAAATGGATGTAAGCATCTTGCTTGTTGCTTTTGTGCTGCGTTTCAGATTTAGAAGGCTGTTCTGCTTTTTTTTTCCTCCCCTACCATTAACCCCTTCCTCTGCTGCAGCCCAGTCTTCCCACAGAGGCAAATGACTGCATAGCTTGATTTGTGGGTTTTGGGGTTTTTTTGTTTTGCTCCCTTAACATTCCATCTGAGGCTGGAAAATAAAGCCAGGACTGGAGTCTTTAAGTAATGCCTGGTGCTCGAAAAGGTGAGTTTCTAGCTGCAAGTCATGTATGCATGTTTGTGTCTGACAAACACAGCAATTCAAAAGCTCTTCACGGTTTTATTTTGAAACCTTTTTTTGTGCCTGAATGAGCTGGATGGAGCTATTAAGAAATGTGAGAGGTGGCAAGGACAAACATGCACGTTCTCAGTGCCTCTCTCAGCCCTCCTTTTATTTATTTTATTTTTAGCACTGTTCAGCTGGTAACGGTAAGGTAGGATATAGCTGTTCGAACAGACACAGCACTGGGTCACTGGCTTCCGCGTGGGCAGACAGTTGCCAAGACTTCATCCCATGCTGAATTTTTATTTTCATTAATTTGAACGTCAGCAACTGTCATTGGTGAAGGAGGTAAAATTAGCTTGCAATTCACCCTCCCTCCTCGGCATCCATAATAGACTCCTGGGACTGCGCTTTTGAAGTGAGGTGGGAGGGGGAGGAGGGAAGAGTCACACAAAAGATAAATGAACTGTTTGGATATTTTTTTTTTTCCCCTCCCCAGTCAGAAATGCTAATTGACTTGGCCTGAGTTCAGCTGAGGGAGGGGAAGGGTAAGTGTTCAGCTTTGCCCTGAATAGGGTTATTTGAGGCTCTGCAGATGTGCAGTTTGGGGTGGAGGGAGAAGAGGAAAAACCCTGAACTCTGGGCAGGGGTATGGCCAGGCTGCGCTGCTCGCGGGCTGCAGCCTGACCCACGGCGAGCTGCTCTGCTCCCCAGTCACTGGGGAGAGCCTGATCCCTGGAGGAGCTCTGGGGCCAGCGTGCCCCCCTCTTCTGGAGGGTCTCCTAGAGCTTGGATCCCTCAGCCCTTCCTAGCATGTCGTCCCCCCTTAGGGCGTCAGAAGCTGGAAGCCGATGAGATAGATCGATAGCAGGTCTGTAAGTGCACAGCTGGTGTTTCTGCTTCGTGCTCCTGAGCCTCTCACCTGGCCAGTTGTTTTCAGAAAGTATCTGGGGCAATGGCAGGTCTCCAGGGTACCTCCATCCTGCGTGGTGAGCCGAGTCTGTATTTCTCGGGAGGTGCGAGGCTGGGCAGCCGCCCCGAGGAGCGCAGTGGGTGCCATCAGCTCCGGCAGCGATAGGCACGGCTGTGCGAAGCCAGCAGACTCCCCTGGAGAGTTGATCCTTGTCTCTTCCCGGGGCAAGGCAGAAGTGCTCAGGTAAGCGGCAGCAAGCCAGGAACTGGGAGCTGTGTCAAGACTTGGTGGAGCTGTTCGGGAGGGATACAAGGGGCAGCTTACCGAATCGATTGCACTTGTCATAGGGCAATTCGGGGCTACAAGTAGATCCGTCCTACCCTCTGTCTCCCGCTGGTTTTGGGCCCCCGTCCCAAGCCTCGGGTAGACCAGAGTACCTGACCCCTTTCTGCACGGCCCCACCTGCACAGCTCTGGGCAGAGGCTCAGCTCTGGCGTGCTGGAGCGTCCAAACCACGGCACCGCGCGCTCAGCAAGCCGGGGGCACGGCTGACCAGCTTGAGCTGCCTGCTTTGATCTACGGATCAATCAGGAGGGTGATTTCTCAAGGTAGCTCCTGCCTGAGCCCAGCTCCGCAGCTAAGCCTGCTTTGAGGGGGGGAAATCCACTCCCCGATGGGCACCCTGGTTCTCTGGTGCTCACAGCTGCGCCAGGCCGGGCTGGCCATGGAAGTGCTCAATCTGCTGCCATATTTCCAGGGATGCGTGTGTGCTCTAGCCGTGGGTGCGCTAGCCGCCTGCGTATTGCCCTGCTGCAGCCTGCACTTTGCTCCCAGTCTCTGCACCGGTGAGGCTTTACCAAAGCCGGTCCCTGCCAGGCAGAGGGGCCGTGGGCTGGGGCTGGGCTCCTGCCGCCTTTGCTGCTTCGGGTCTCTGCGCGCGTTCAGCGAGGCTGATCCCTCTCCCCAGCATGAGCCCCTGGGGAGAGGAAGGTGGGTGCTGAAGGTGACTTTGAACGAGGTGACCTCCGTGTCCCCTTGCAGCTTCTGTTTCCCAAATGACTCTTCACCCATGGAGGTTGGGCCGTGTGTAGCTGCCCGGCTCCCTGCCAGAGCCGGGCAGGGGTGGAGGGCAGGAGCCTGCAGCAATCCTGGGGGGGGATGTGGCGAGGCAAAGGGGAG
>NW_010553164.1:335-593 GCF_000687285.1 Phaethon lepturus | reverse complement strand
AGAGGAGAAGCGGCTCTCCCACCGCCCCTGTCCCCGCCTGTGTCCCCCTCCTCCCCGAGCTCGGCGGCGGTGGGGTGATCGTTGGCGCAAGTGCAGAGAGAGGACGTGCCGTTCGGCCTTGGCGGAGAAAGGATTGAGCATCCTTTAAAGAAAATTATACATAATCGTCTTACAGCCTTCGCTTCCACTCAAACCTCTGAGTCATAACTGAAGGGCCCTGGAGCGTGACGTTCCTGCTGGAAGGAAATTGCCTCGGCT
>NW_010553164.1:0-233 GCF_000687285.1 Phaethon lepturus | reverse complement strand
GCTCCGGGTCCCTTCGTGCCCCCCCGGCTGAATGGATGTGACCCGTGTGCCGTCCAGCCGTGGCAGCGGGCAGGGGCCTCTGGAAATGGCTCTTCAGCTGCTGTGCTGAGTCACACTGAGCTGGCCCCCAGAGGAGGGGAGAGGAGCTGGTTTGAAGCCCTTCTCCCATCTGGGTGTCCCCTTAGGGGCCGGTGGCGTGCCTGAGCCTCTGCGGAAGCCGGCGGTGCCCCGGC
>NW_010553163.1:0-1210 GCF_000687285.1 Phaethon lepturus | reverse complement strand
CCCGCCTGGTCCTGCGTCCTCCCCCGGAGCCGGGGCGTGAGATCAGCCCCGGGATTTTGGGGGATGTCCCGCATCCCTGCTCTCGGGCAGCTGCTCCTGCCCCGGGGCACCAAAGCTGGAGCCTTCAAGGCAGCAAACATCTCTTCTTCTACCTGTCCACCCCGCAGGCGCCGCGGCAAATGCTACCCCGGCTCTGCGCTTTCGGGGGGAGACAGCAGCCTCTGGGGGAAGAAAAAAATCATCCCCATTTCCCAGGATTTGGGCAACTCCTCGTCTCTTCTGGGAGCTCAAACCACTTTAAAGGACTGATCCAGGGTGGCGAGACAGCTCAGCCGGATGGGGTTGTGCTTTCTTGCCACTCTGCAAGAAGGATCTCGGCTTTTTGAAGCAGATGCTGCTTTAAATGCATTTTCTGAGCAGATCTGAGCGGGGAAGGGAGCTCTCCCCAAGCTCCTTTAATACCCGGGTGCTTTAGTACTGTGCAATGAGACGTATTTATAAATAAAAGAAAATGAAACATCCACCCGACAAAGCAGACTCCAAGCAAGAGCAACAGTCCCCAAAGGGAAGATTTATCCAAGGTCTTTCAGGATAGACAATTAAGTGAGGGCAACGCAAGAAAGACAATAAATCCAGGGAGACAAATGAAGGGCGAGGAATATCACCCCTTACAACTCCGCCAGTCTTTCTCCCCCAGCAGTTTCAGCTTCCAGCCTCATTTTCTCCTCCAGCAGGAAAAGAAACCATTTTAATGTGCTGAAAACCCATGAGCTTGGGGGACTTCAAACATTATTTTTCTTGCCTGAGGGCTCAAGCCCTCTTTCCCCGGATGATGTCTCCTGGTTAACAAGGGCACATCCACATCCAGCTATTCCAGCGCCCTTTGATATTTAATAGGCCCAGTTCCAGTGGAGACCAGTATGCCGGCGCTCGCAGCAGCCGTTAGCTGCTTTACATTATAAAATCACAGTCCCACTGCAAGCGCTGGGTTAATTCACTTACGGGAGACAGGCGCAGCCTTCCCAACTCCAGCATTGCTTCCCCTGCGGCTGTTCCCTCTTTTTGGTCTTTGCTTGGCAAATCCTCTTCCCATGACTTCCCTGCCCGACTGGGAGCTGCTCATGGGTGCCCGAATACTGCTGCAGGTTGGCACAAAGCAGATTATTATCGATTCAGCTGAAGGATGCTTTGCCTGGAGGCAAGCGCCCGA
>NW_010553162.1:0-3755 GCF_000687285.1 Phaethon lepturus | reverse complement strand
CGTCTCTTTTTCCTCACCATCCCAACAAGCACGGCACGGACCAGCACCGTGCCGCGGGGCACTGCAAGCTCTTCGCCCGCAAGTGCCCACGTGCCCAGTGTTGCATGTCGGTGAAACGCGGTCATGCTCCAAAAATAGTCCCTGTGTGGCCGAGGTCAAAGCCTCTCATGTCTTCCAAAGACAGGGGTTAATTATTAATATCTAATTAATTTAGATATTAATCTAAACAGTGGAACAGGTGCCCAGAGGGGTGGTAGAAGCCCCATCCCTGGAAACATCCCAGGTCAGGCTGGACGGGGCTCTGAGCAACCTGATCCAGTTGAAGATGTCCCTGCTCACTGCAGGGGGTTGGACTAGATGGCCTTTAAAGGTCCCGTCCAGCCCAAACTACTCTATGATTCTGTGAATTTCTGAGCCCACTTCACCCTTGTAGATCGTTCTGCTGGATGACCCAGATTTGCCTCACCCTGTGGCAGCAGTTGGGATGGCTGGGAGATGCCTGCCAGTGCTTCCCGTGGCAAGATTCCACGATCGTTATCTAATTCCCTTTTCAAGTGCAATTATTGGAAACAAACTTTTCCATGAGCCATATTTGCCTCTGCTGCTTCACTATGTTTCACTGTGCCTTTTTTTTTAAATTATTTTTCTTGAAAAGAGAAAGCCTCTTGGAGCAGTGGCAGAGCTGCAGTGTCTCTGTGCTGGTGCGGGGACGTGAAAGCAGCGTGGGGCATCGCCGTGCTGGCAGGGGCTGCGGGATAGCGGGCACCTCGCTGCGCCCACGCTCAGCCCCAGCTGGATTTGGGGTGGCTGCGGGCGGTCCGGCTGGGGGCCGCAGGGCTCAGCACCCTCTGCAATAGCTGCTGCTGCTGCTGCTTGCAGGAGAAATGTGCATAAACATAGTGCAAATGGTTAAGCACTCCATTTGTCAGCAAGACGACCTGTACTAACTAGATTTAGATTTACATCAATTTAATCATTTGAGATTAGCATGCATTATTACTGAATGTGTGTTAAGTGCACTATGTCTATGAAGGCATAGTTAATCATCTCACTGCATTTAACAACTGGAAAGTTTTATATGGATCAGACTGCTTTCCACGCGTTGCCAGGCTGTGTCCTACCAACTTGCGGTGAGGGCGCACAGTTAATCGGTAAATGCCAGAAAGTGCTGTAAAGTCCTGCCAGTAGATTTAAGGAGACTGCTACAGGTGTGGCTTACAGCGAATCCATCCCTGATCGCACCGCTACATTGGAACAATCTCATTTGAACTGTGCTGCGGTCCAGATTTATAATGAAACTGAGGGTACATTTCTAAGTGTATTTGATTTTTTCTGCGCAGCACTTTCAGCTGGCGGCGGTGGCCCCCGCAACTCCTGACAAGCATTGCAGGCAGTAGGAATTCCCGTTCCCACGGCTTAGCAGGCTGCCTGGTTGCTATTGCAGGGCGCTCTGCCCGGGCAATCCCCTGCTCGGCGCATCCCGGGGGATGCGCTTTAACACGTCTCCAGCCTCAGCCGGTCTCTGCTGCGCCGTGCGTGTCACCCCCGCAGCGGAGTGACCGGGAGCCTCACTGCGTGCGGATTTCCCGCAGGTTCAGCGAGGCTGATCTCTAATGAAACAGCTTTACCCCTTACTTCGTTTGTTGTTGCACTAAAAACATGTTACACCATATAAGTGGCATACACAGCCACATGAGTGCATGCAAAAGAGCCTTTTAAAAAATCTCTTTTTAAACTTTTCCCAATTCTTAGGTCATCCCAACCCTTGTCTGATCTGCCTCTTTGCATTTTCCTTCCCCTGTCCCCACAATATTTGCAGGCGATGTTATTATACACCAGCTTCCATGACAGGAGAAATAACATCCTGACATAGAATATTTTCATGGAGCTTTTTTCAGGTTAAATGTAAGCAGATTTGGTATGGAGAAGCTAATCCTTCCAAGACATATTTAGCTGTCTCCCCAAGGAACGGATCAAGTGGTGCGTATTTCAGAGCTCACCAATCACATTAAAAAACATTTCATTCCACTGCAGATATCCCTAACGCCTCCCTGCCTGAAATGGGAGCCTAGGCAGGAATTTGGGGCGCTTTTCCCCTCCTTACCGGTGTCACGGGTAAGCGAAGCCCACGGGAGCCTCTGGACGGGGCAGGGGCACGGGACAGGGTGCGAGCGCGTTGCCTGAAACCCCCCCTCTGCCCGCAAGAATTGGAAAAGAACGGCACAATTCCGCCTTGCCTGTTTAGAGCGATCATTTGTGTGATCAATTAAACGATCTGCTGAGCTACTGAGAGGAAAGACCTTGTCATCGTTCATTTACTACGCTGAGCCACGCTGCTTTATTGCCAAGCTGCTGGCCAGCTCTTCAGAGACACATAAAGGTTTATCGTCTCCATTTGGCCCTTTTCTGCTGGTTTTGCTGAGGGCATGGGTTGAGCCGCTATCCGCGAGCTTTGGATGCTGGCAGTGCCCTCCTTTGGGATGGAGCTGGTTCTCACCCCGCGGGGAAAGAGGTCTGTCTCCTGGGGGTCCTTCATCTCCCTCCTGCCTTTTCATTGCGGGTGCACCTTGGCTTGTCCGGGGGGAAGGGTTGTGTTCTAATTTCTCATTTACCACAGGAACTGGAAGGTGATTGAAGGCGTTTTCTTGAATGTTCACTTCTATTGAACCAACTGGCCTAACACCACGCTCAAACAGGCGAACCTGTGGTTCTTAGCAGGGTCCCACTGTGGCCCGTGCCAGCGCTGTGTAGCATCAAGCACCACTTCTGCGACGGGAGCTGGAAGCCAGGCTCAAGAGGGAGCCCTCCGGCACTGCCGGCAGCTTAAACTGGGTTCCTTTCATGATCAGGTGTCCTGGAAAGCCGGTGGGGCTCCGTGGGTGGTAAGGAGAACCAGGGCAGCGTAAGGAACTCACACAGGTCTGGCTGCACCCAGGCGATGCTCTACGGGAGTTTGCTGGCCAGTAAATGGAAAGGGCAACCAAATTACTCCAAATACACTCCAGCATTCTGATACAAAAAAAGCCTAGTCTTGTTCTCTTTTCTCATTAAACCACTTTAAAAGATTAATGAGGGAGATGTGATCTTCAGGAAAAGGGCATACGAGATTTCTATTAAGAAGTCTATAAGCCTAACCAGATCAGCAATACCAGTGGTAATAAAATATCTTTCTGTGATCCTCACAACTGAGATTAAAGCCTTCACGCAGCCCACAAGATTAAGGAAATTACTTCCATAAAGCATAATCTGTTACCCTTTCTGGACTTGGCCTAGCTACACAGTCAATCAGAGAAAAATATTTTCTTCTACTAAGAAAAAAATTTTTTTACAGTGACACTTCTTTGCAAAACTGAGAATTTTTACTGACAACAAAACCTAATTTTCTTTGACCTGGTTTCTGCAGGACAGCAACTACAGGCTGGATGTTGTAAACCAGCTCTCAAACCTCCCAAGCCCAGGGTTAGCGTGTCCCGCTCCCAGCATCAGGGTACCGACGTCCTGCTCATTGCACTCGCGCCGTGTTAGATTGCGCCGCGCTGAGCACGCATCAGATCGCGAGCCCTACGCTTTCCAGCCAGTTACAGGCTATTTTTCTGGCACGAAACAAACTCCATTTCAATTTGACTGAAAGAGCAAGAAATCTACCCAGACGTGCTTTAGGCAACCCCAAACCAGATCGTGCTTTCCACCTTTAGCCACGTGTGTGCAAGGTGTCAAGAGCCTTCTCCAGGCCACCGCTGTTCACCGAGACCCGC
>NW_010553161.1:1697-1956 GCF_000687285.1 Phaethon lepturus | reverse complement strand
TAGACTAGAGAGCTGGGCAATCACCAACTGTGTGAAATTTAAGAAAAACAAGTGTTGGATTCTCCACCTGGGATGGGGTAATCCTGGTTATATATACAAATTGGGGGACAAGAGGCTGGAGAGCAGCCCCACGGAAAGAGATCTGGGGGTTTGGGTTCATGGCGAGTTGAATATGAGTCAACAGTGTGTCCTGGCAGCCAAAAGGGCCAACTGTACCCTGGGGCGCATCAAGCACAGCATAGGTAGCCGGTTGATGGAC
>NW_010553161.1:886-1334 GCF_000687285.1 Phaethon lepturus | reverse complement strand
CCCCCTAGAATCTTTCATTTGTCTCAGACATCACTGTCCTCACACTGCCTTCTTACTCAGACTTAATCTGCACCCTTCTCTTCTTCAATTAATTAGGATTTCTGTGAACATAACTTAACAAGGATGTTGACCCTTTTTGGGAGGGTTTACATAATATCTACATAATTTATTAAAAACATAAAGCCAGCAGAGCCTATTTAGGTTGAAAAGTCTTCTAACCAAGCAAGAGACACAACCTGCTAAGCTCTAACAATTTTTTTCATGAGGAAAATAACATATACAGTTTGTTTTAAGCCTCCTGAGACTGAACATGGTAGTGAAGAAGTATTCCTGTAATAGATCTGGGTTCCATGATGTTGTGGTTTAGCCCCAGCTGGCAACTAAGCACCACGCAGCCGCTCGCTCACTCCCCCCTCCCCCAGTGGGACAGGGGAGAGACTTGGGAAAA
>NW_010553161.1:0-870 GCF_000687285.1 Phaethon lepturus | reverse complement strand
CGCAAGCAAAGCAAACCAAGGAATTCATTCACCACTCCCCACGGGCAGGCAGGGGTTCAGCCATCTCCAGGAAAGCAGGGCTGCATCATGTGTAACGGTGACTTGCAAAGACAAACACCATAACTCCGAACGTCCCCCCACCCCTTCCCTCTTCTTGCCCCCAGCTTTATATACTGAGCATGACGTTGTATGGTACGGAATATCCCTTTGGCCAGCCTGGGTCAGCTGTCCTGGCTGTGTCCCCTCCCAGCTTCCCGTGCACCCCCAGCCGTCTTGCTAGCAGGCCAGCACAAGAAGCTGAACTATCCTTGACTACTTAGCAACAGCTCAAAACATCAGCACCTTATCAACATTTTCTCATCCCAAATCCAAAACATATCCTCACGCTAGCTTCTGTGAAGAAAACCAGCTCTATCCTGGCTGAAACCAGGACACATAGACACATGAATTATTATCAAGTAACCCAAACACCATCTGAGTTCCCTTTAAGGTTTTCAGAGTGAAAGTAAGGAACACAGAAGAGGAAAAGTGACAACACTGTCAAAATATAAATATGTATATCTGCAGCCAGAGTGACAGTCTAACCTTTTATCACAAATCTGTAGAACAGGCTGACAAAGGGTACAATTCTGGACATATGATATACAGATATGATATATAGATATGATGTTTAAAATTAAGCACTCATATAATAAACACATCTTTCAATCTTAGCAGGTTGAATCACTGAATCCCTGTTCCAGGCTTTTTTTGTCATTTCTATTTACACACAATGAATGTTAAACACATGGGAAAGAATCATAGATTCATCTCTAGACACTAACAAAAAATGTCTATGCTCAAACTAGAGCTGTGCCAAGGTTCTGTCAT
>NW_010553160.1:31264-59758 GCF_000687285.1 Phaethon lepturus | reverse complement strand
TTCATGCTTTTCTCTTTCGAGCGCGGGCCTTACCGTGGGGAGCAGGATGGGGACACTCGTGCCTGTTGCTGCTCACAGTAATTTAAACCAGAGGTTCAGGTAATCTCAATTAAGTGAATTAAACAACCCCTGCTGCACTCTCCATGGTGACTGGTCCCCGTGGCCCAGCTCCAAGCCCTGGGCACACTTCTGGCCCAAACAAACCCCGAACCTTTACAGGGGGAACAAGAAACTTCCAAGCACGGCCCTGCATCTGGCCACAGTTTCAAATTGGACTCAGGTCCTCACTGCTCAATAGCGCAGGCGGAGGCGATGCCTGGCCTCCAGCAGCCAGTACCCTTGTCACCCTCAAAGCCTAATTCCCCCTCCAGCGCCACGGGTGCTGGGCCAGGCACTGCCGGGCACCTTGCCCAGGCTACCCGGGGCCAGGGCACAGGCAGCCCCACTCACCGGGGCCTTCCTCCGGCTACCTGCGGGCCTCGCTCCCGTTGATGTCAATGGTGGGGTGCCCCAGCTTACCCCCACACCTGATGCCTGGCCTTGTCCTGCTGCTGAAGGCTTATGCAGGCTTGTTCTCCAGCTGCCCTGTGTTAGCCAAACCTACTGTTACAGCAAGTGTGGGGAACCATTAGCAACAGTTCACCCCGGCTCACAGTGCCCATGGCAGCTCCGCTGAGCTGGGTCCTCAGCACAAGTTAGAGACCCTGCTTGCCTGGAGGCCTTGCTACATCAGTAATGCCCAGAATGGTGGGATGGAACAGGATTTTCTGTAACAAAACCACTTTAAGAAACAAAACAGACTACTGCAGGTCATGCCAATTTCCTATTTAAATAACGAACCCTTTTCACTTTAAACATTTGCTTCTGCTAAGCCAGACCAGAGCTGTTACAGCTGGGGCACACCAGCAGCGGCCCCTGCTCCTGCAGGCAGAGGTGCAGTCGGCATCCGCTCCTCTGGCTCCTAAGGGTATGCTAAGAGCAGGACTGCAGTGCTGACTGTCTTGCCTTACTCAGACCCCTCAGTCTGCTAAAATGTCACCAATCTCTAGTAATGCTCCTCTGTAAAATTGTAACACCAACTTAATTACAAAATAGAAGCATATACTCAGTCTTCACAGCTTCAAATGTATATGCTTTTTTCCTCCAAATTTTTCCACTTCCTAACCCCTTTCTTCTGTTATTTTCCAATAAAGTGTCTAATCTAAGTAAATTATTTTCTAATTAATTACTCTTTCCATATTTGTAGTATAGTCTTTTATGAATACACAGTAGCATCTCCTGTCTTATAATGGACGTCTGCCACAGTTACTGCTCTGTCATTCCAAAGCCCTCCAGGGACCTTTACAAACCTCAGTGACATCTAGACTTTGCATTTGACTATCTCATTTGGGTGAAAGAAATATAAAAGGCAAGGAGGTTATTTCGTTCTCTATCGACTACATATCCATGATAGTCATCATGGTCAAGTGTGAATAGTTCTTTCTCACAAAGCACTTTCTCAGGGTGGGCACCATCAATTCTCCTACTGGGCTGGAGAGAAGAGAACAGGCCTTTAGTCACAAAGCAAACAGACCTGGGAAGGCTCTGATGACTCAGGAATTGGCGGCATTTGTGAAACCCACGGCCTCAGTTGCTGCTGCATGTTACTCATCATTTCTTATTACCTGCATTACAACAGTCGGTAGTGCCCAGTCCTCATAGAGTCTGTATGGTATCTTCAAAAGCATGATCAAAAGAGCAGCAAGACAGGACAAGTAGACACACAACCCAAGCTGGGAGGATAAAGCTGACAACCACAGGAATCCAAACTATATAATCTAGAGACTTTGTGCTCCCTCTCTCTCACACAGAAGCAAACAATGTATTAATAAACTACTACTAATTACAATGCCACTTGTCATGGGCTCCACATGGGAGATGGCCCTTAAGAAAGGACCTTGCGAATGTTCCTGCAGCAGTTGTGTTCAGTAAATCAACGGTAAAAGATTTCATTTCTTATCCCCATTGTAACATTGAAATTGAGGATTCTGGGTAAGTCCTAAACAACCCTGAAGCTCTGTATCCTGTTAGCCACATGCGGCCCAAAGCCATCGATGACTGATACAATTACAGTGCTAACCAGTTCAAAGAAACTTTCCTGCCAATATCATATGAGCAATTTTCATACCATACTTTCAGTGCTTGATTCAGAAGTCTGATTGTGTCGTGGGTCCGGGACATCTTAGTGATAGTGACAGCTGGGGCGGAAGACTACACCTAATTTGTCCCCTGATCAAACATAGGTGGGCATGTAGGGCTCTGAATAGACTACAGAGTCTGTTGCTTTTCAACATGTGAGGTAAAACAATGTCTGAAGAGAACATGAAGCATATCCTGTACATTCCAAGATGTTCCTGACTCTGACGAGTGAACACCCTGAGAGACACTGTCAGCAAGGGGGATGGACCCAGAGCCCCTTCCTTGCTCCACACTTGGTCAAAGAGCTGTACACAACCAGCCTCATGCTAATAAATCTCCTAAGTTAAGGCAGCTGTCATGACATGTGGCAGGTAACATGAAGGACCAGAGACATGCAATCAGATGACATATGCCACTCAATCATAGCTCACTTCCCTCCTTCTGCGCATGTGTTCGGGGCTGCAGTGTGACAAACGTGCCCTGCTGCTGGAGTAAACGCGACAGAGCTGCAGACACTGCTGGAGACCAGACTGGTGCTGTGCACAATTATGCATTGTGTGTTTTGTCCCCCTCGCAGCTGCAGTTCCGCGCTGTGGCATACTGCTGTACGTAATGGGCTTTGACAGCACGTACTGTACGCTGTGGGTGGGCAAGAGCTGCCCTGGTGTGCAGCTCTTCGGATCCGTGTCCTGGCCTTTCGTATCACCTGCATCGGACTTGGCACTTGGCAGATGTACAGTCGATGCAGGCACTTTGCGAGGGGAGCAGGTTGGCGAGCAGCCAACGGCAGCAAGGACAGTCTAGCAGAAATGAGCTGCTGGTCCCAGGACCATTACATGTGTATGGGAAATAACTTCAATCCACCCATACAAAGCTTTCCTCAAGCACATCCCTGAATTCACTTTCACT
Source organism: Phaethon lepturus (assembly GCF_000687285.1). Classification (NCBI taxonomy): domain Eukaryota; kingdom Metazoa; phylum Chordata; class Aves; order Phaethontiformes; family Phaethontidae; genus Phaethon; species Phaethon lepturus. The sequence goes on along the minus strand of NW_010553160.1, from coordinate 56,671 downwards.
GCTGCAGCCATGCTGCAGAGGTATCAACCCTACAGTCTGCTTCAACTTCTGCTACTCTGCTCTTTTCTGATTTACACTGCCTTTTGCAGCGTAAAAAATGTGTGCCTTATTTAAACAAAGCACTTTAATTCCTCTTCCTCATATAGAAAAACCTCTACTGAAGTGGAACTGTCTTGGCCACAGGCATATGATCTGAAAGACAGCCTACCCATTCAAAGATGCAGAAAAATATTTGGGCTACTTCATGTGATTTGAACATACTCTTGGAAAGACAAAGCTGATAATGAAGCACTGGCCTACCTAATCCTTTGGCAGATGGTTTTTATTTTAGTAAAGGATAAAGTTAGCTTGAAATTTATATATAAAGATTATTGAAAATAAGAGAACACGAAGATGCAAGAAGTCTGGTTTTTAATTCATGCAAACAGATAGCTAGATGAAATTCATCATGAAAACTGGCCAACTCCATCAATAGAGGAGAGAAAAAAAACACCCCAACTTTTCCCCTATATTTTTGCTGTATTTTCATTCACCATAGATGCATATCTGATGATCAGATGCATAAATGATTTTATAATGTGACAGGGACTAGGTATGTGCAAAACCACAAGGAGAGGGAACAGCCTTTGGTAGTGTTACACAGTACTCAAGGTGAAGATATAATGGAAATAGATTGTGGATTTGGCTTGACATGCTGACATGACTCATACTACAGAGATGTAACATGTGGGATATGTTAGTTTCCACTGAAATAAAAGAAGGTTGTAAATCTCTGCAGTTTTAAATACTGTGATTAGTACTAATGTGGAAAAAGAAAAATTGTATCAAAGGCAAGTCTAATCGTAACAGCATTAATTTTGCCAGAAAGAGATTCAGCTACAATTAAAAAAAAAACCTAGGGGATTTAAGTTCAGGTGAGCTCACCCCACAGCTTCTCAGTTGTGAAGCATGAAGTACAGGAGAATTTGCTGGTTCTGTGACAGTAGTTCTTATTCTGGCAACTAGAATCAACCTATTACAGGCCAAATTAAAGCAACATTTCCCTTCTATGATTTTATCCACTAAAACTGTCGCTATTACCAAGACCATAACTGAAAATGAGATGTATTGTCTAGCAAGGAATGGTCTACGCTGACATGCACTGTAGAAAGGGAAATACGTGCACAGAGTAGGTCCTGGCAATAAATGTTTTCCTGCCTCAAAAATCAATCAAAATCCACACAGTGTAGCACATCACACTGGCGCTGCTGGCTGCAACTTTTTCAGGGTTAGATTGTGCAGTTTGCCTTGAAATTACGATAGGAAAAATGTTTATTTTGCACACACATCTTTCCAAAGTTAACATGTACCTGAAATACTTCAAACCAGGGAGAGAGCCAATCTCTCCCGCTACTCTCAGGGTCTGGAAGCAGCGCAGACCTTTAGCTGTTAGTCAGCCACTCAGCCCCACCTGAGGAGCCACCCAGGGGTGTTCTGTCAGAACCAGCTTATCACACACCTGAAACACTGTGAAGCACCTAATAAACTAGATATACATACTCTACTATGCAAGAACAATGGCACCGTTGTACTCTCTTTATCCCATAACAGCCATGAAAAATAAGAATAAGCTAAGACAAGCAATGCTATACTTGAGAATTTTATAATGAAGCAGAATATGCTTCCCTAGGAGCAAGGGAAGCCCTTCTTACTAGTAATAATGTGCGGAGGAGTGTGTGTACCTGTGTGTCATTACTAAAAAAAAAAAAAAAAAAAAGAAAAAAATTTTTCTTTGGTTTTCCCGGTTTTTTATTACAAAAAAAAAAAAAAAAAAAAGGAATAAGCTTTATCCTTTCCAGTATACCATTTCCAGTATACCAGATAGAGTGTCCAACAGACTGTCCACTTACATTTACAAGATAAATAGGGTATACACTTCTGCCTTATTTAGAGGATTTGCCTCTTCTAAAGCTGTGATAGAAGGTGAACCTTTATCCAACATCTTGGAACCATCAGGGCTGATGATCAGAGCACCATGTTCCTTTTACTGTATATGAAACAGTGTTGCCTTCTCAAACCACCACATTATTAGTCACATACATACTTTTACCATTATAGATAACTCAAGCCTCTGGTTGCTGTTCTGCACTTGCATTTTGAATGACGCCCTTCAATACTTTGATTTTCTAAATTTTCATTCCTGTCTATGTATTTTCTAAATGCCTTTTAAGTCTAACAGTAGCTCCTTCTGCTTGAAATAAACACCACTTGGAAAAAAAAAGGTGCTTATACATACTTATATAAAAGGCTATAGTAATTTCTTACATTATACAGATAACTGCTATTTTTAATTAGAAGAATTTTATTTTAAACACAACAATTTTGTTGTAAAATATATTAAACTATTTTTTGTTTAAAAGAGGTCCTACTTTAAGGCCTTGATATCTAACAGGTTTGGTTAACACAAAACATTACAATATTGATGTTATGGGAGGAAAAAAGTTAGTAAGATTTTAGGGAGATAATTTTGGTTTCAAATAGAATCACAGAATCATTACGGTTGAAAAAGACCTTTAAGATCATCAAGTCCAACCATCAACCCAACACCACCATGCCCACTAAACCATGCCCTGCAGTGCCACGTCCACACGTTTTTTGAACACTTCCAGAGATGGCGACTCCACCACCTCCCTGGGCAGCCTGTACCAATGCTTGACCCCTCTCTCCGTAAAGAAATTTTTTCTAATATCCAATCTAAACCTCCCCTGGTGCAACTTGAGGCCATTTCCTCTCGTTCTATTGCTAGTTACTTGGGAGAAGAGACCAACACCCACCTCAACTCCCTTTCAGGTAATTGTAGAGAGCGGTAAGGTCTGCCCTCAGCCTCCCCTTCTCCAGACTGAACAACCCCAGTTCCCTCAGCCGTTCCTCATAAGACTTGTGCTCCAGAAATAAAATAGGGCACTTGCACCTATTTTTCAATGTCAGTAGTCTTGCTTTTTCCCCAGTATCTAGATGATATGGCCATGTTAGGATAGAAATTACTGGTAATCGTTGCTCAGTAAAGCTTTGTCTTATATTACCTAAAGTCCTGAGTAGCTCAGCCATAGTCCTGTATTTAGGCCATCTTGTAATTACGTGAGAATTTTGTGCACTGTGAACTGCTGGAATCGACCATCCGTCCCTTTCAATATCATCTGAGCCTCCTGTCACATCCTCAAATATCATACAGATGCTCTTTCCTTTTTACTTTTGGGCAACTGTCAGGAATAATCTTGGAAGAGAATGCAACTTTGGGAACTAGCTATGCACAGTCAACGCAGCAACAGAGACAGAAGGAGGACACGAGGGTTTTGCAGAAGGAAATGGGGGCAGTGTCCATTAGACAACACCAATTGTGTTGGTTACACTACAAAAATCCTAATTGTAAATTATCAAGGTAGCTTAATACAAGTTGGAACGGTGCCGTCCTCTCTTCTGAAGTAGCAAGAGTGTCAGCAAATAGTTTTGGTTGTACAATAGGCACCAGTGATTCAGGAGCTGGAGATAAAAATGAGGAGTTGTACACTTAATGTTCTGCTTAACTTTCTGTAAAGTCAAATGCACCACCAAAATAAAAGTAATTCTTTTAACGTATCACTGTCAGTTATGTCCCTCTGGTCCACTCTCCTCGCTCACAAGCTGAGTATTTCTTATGCTAAACAGTTTATTAACCCCTAATCATCCAGTTACTTCTGCACTTGATTGTATGTGTAATTACCTTTTGTCAGGTACAATTTGCCTGATAAACATGTCAGAACACTTGCTGCTTAGTCTGTTGAAACAGATAAATGCTGTCTTTCCACAGCCTTGGGGCATAATTAACAGGGAAAAAAAAGGCAGTTATAAAAACACACAGAAGCTGATTCAGTGAGGCAGGAGTTCACAGCATGCAGCCTGCCAAGGCCCACTGCCTGGCCTGCTATGCTTGCCTGAGCGCTTATTGAGATCCAGCCTGCTGTGACAGGGCAACAGGGGAGCCCTGAAAAACTGAGATTTAAAGTAGGTTTCTACGTGAACTTCAAAAAAAGAGTGGGATGATGCCTGTTTGAAAAAAAGAAAAAAACACAAAACCAAAATAACTGAAAAAAAAACCCCAAAACCCCAGAAAGTGAAGCAGCAGGTAGTGATATTGGCAGAGTCCCTGTCATTGTTACGTCTTATACGGTCAAGTAGACTCTCTGGGATGGGACCAGGAACCAACAAATTAAAGGAAGGAAGAGGAAAAAAAAAAAAAAAAAAATCAGGAAAAGCAAAACCCGCAAGATTAAAAAAAAAAAATGCTTTGTGGCATTCTTGGTCTCAGTTGCTTCTGATTTCTGCCCTGTCGTGTTTGCAGGTTATGTACCCACGCACTACGGGGAGTGCAGAAAAAGAAATCCTTACCTGACCTCTGGATAACCCAAACAGGAGATTAGCCCATTTCCAAGCAAAGCAGGTTGTCACACTGTTAGGCCAATTGCTTCTATTGACACTTTGCATAAACATCTTACACAGGGTGATCAGAAAGGACTGTTATGCCATTAACGCTCTTTTTATTTTTTTATACCTAAGCCTTACAGAATAAAGGCCTTTCTGAGTAAGGGATAACAAAAGGGTCAAAAGGTCACAAACATTCTGTTAAGTAGGTAAAAATCGGGGAAGTTTTAGATTCACTGAAAAGTGCAAATTGGAGCTTTTTTGCATCTTGTGATGTTCCAGGACTCTCAGCTTTTTCTAATTTTACTTCTAGTGAATTTATTAATCTACTTAATTGTGCATTTTTACTTTTAATTTAAATAAGAAAATGCTATAATCTTCTTTTTAGGAAATAGCAAGCCATCTAATCTTCTCAGCTAATCAGTAGTCTAAACAGATTTAGACATTACCATTAAAATCCTTATGAGGAACAGTGTGAAAATATACAGAATTTTTTCTTGAAGAGGTACGACAGAACAGTTTCTCACATACATCTTTCACCTATAATTTACACAGCACGTGTTTGCACTCTGTACAGCAAAATATTCTATATTTTCCTTTGTTTTGTTTTTGCTTTGATCAGAGATGGAAACAATCTCCCTTTAATAGTATAAAAGCCACCTGCTGGGCATCGCAGACTACAGCTAATTGGTAAATTCTTTGAAATTTAGATATAATGGATTTTGACCTCTTTAATTAAAAAAATACCAAAGCCTAGAATACTGGTGAACTCTTCTGGGAAATGAACAGTGCCAATCATATACAACTGCAAGCTATGCCCAATCTTTTCTTAGGAGAGAATACAGAAATAACATTGCAATTTTTTCCTTGAGGATGCATGGCTTTTGACCTAGAAAAAAACGCCCCGTGACTGTTGTTAGCTATGTATCATTTAAGTAATTAAGATAAGGGAATAGCAAATATAAATATTTCAATTATTACTATTTGTATTGAGGTTTGGAGCTAAAAAGCTTCAAAGATGAAGGGGACTTTTTCATTTTAAACACAGTAACCTCACAAAGGCCGCTTACAAATGTCCCACTCCTCAACATTTCCCAGTACCTATACACACCTTTTATTCAGAAGAACAAACGGGTTTGATGACCAAAGAGGAAGCCTGTTAACCAGAATCATTGTTGTTTCATCATTTCTGACATAACGTTAACCTTTCAGTGGAGCAATATTCTCATTGCTTTGTGAACTCTGAGGCAACGCTGTCTTTCTTTTGTTAAAAACACTTATTTATACTCTGCCCAGCATAATGGGGCCATGGTCCATCACCGGGACTTATAGGCACTGAAGAAACACAGCTACACAATGACGACACTTTCTTTTCAGTCTCTGCTTATGTTTCATGTACAAGTACACATGAATATACTTTACATAGGTATACACTTATTTTGAACAAATTAACAAAAAACCTCGGCGTGAACATGAAGATAATACCCTCATTAGTTCACCAAATGTTATCTCCCCGTTTATTAAAGCATGCACACCATGAAAGCACTTACTAGATTGGAACTAAAACGTCAAGGACCAGAATCAGAACTGGACAAAGACAAGTTTTGTCCACTCGAAACATTTCCTGGTCACAACAGAACAACAGAAGTATTTGAAATATAGATATCTAAGTCCAGCTTACAAGGAAAAAAGACAGAGTTTGCTAACTGTAGAATAACACTGCACCAACCAAATGCAATTATCCCTTAATCAGTTGGTGTTCATTACTGCTGATAAATATCTTGTTAGCCTGGTTAGCAAGTCTGCCTGCCACTTGCCAAAATATTTTGTTTTGTTTACTCCTGGTGACTTACTCGGTGAATGTAGTGAATTTTAAAATCCTTGCTACTGATCACATAACTGGAATAACACACATTGGTCTTGTATTTCAAAGTGTAAATTGATCTCTTGATCTGTGAATGTCTCCCTATAGTTTATGCTACCCTTTTTCTGGACTGGTATAACAAATGCGTTTTCAAAGTGATGTTATGGGGACTTAGCTATGCAATTCCCATTAGTGTCAATGGGGGTCGCAGGCTAAATTCCTAGGCAATGCTTTGAAAACTGAGCCCTGGATTTTCAAAGGGAGGATAGTTTGTGTTAGAAAGGCAGAGTCTTTCAGTTTTTAAGCCACTGCCCTAAAACGTGCTTTTTTTTTTTAAAGCGCTATGCATTTAGAAATCGTGCCTAAATTAGGGACATGTAAATGTTCTGAAGAATCTGTTTCAAATTTATAAGTGAAAATCATATCCATCGCTATCATGAATGTTGGGATACAATCTTTAACACATTTGTAAGTGTATAAACTCTGAGGTTATGACAGCTGAACCACTGGGAATTGTTGTTATGCTAAGAAAAAAACAGAAGTTACTTCTGTTCAGTTAAGTCCCATATAACCTAAATCCTCTGAAAGGGCAGAATTCTTTCCTAAAATCTGGACCTTGAGGTATACTTTGAGAAATGCCTGGTCTTGTTATATTCACGAGCAAGCCCAAATACATTTTTTATTCTTTGGCACTTCAAATGAACTTAGGCCTGCCTACAAAATAAAATGCTTGTCGTTGAAGTCACGTGAACAAGCTCGTTGTTGTTACCATAACCAGAAAAACACTCACAACGTATAATTTTTACAAATCCCATTAAAACTTCAAGCAGTCCAAGATGTAACATCTGAAGAAAGTCACTGAAAAATAGTCACTGAGGCAAATATAAATAGCTAGGCCCTATGCAATACACAATATAGCAACAAGTAATACCTCTTCAAAGAAGATTTGTTTAATTACAGTGCAAATGTTTATTATGAAGTGTGTTCTTTTTCATCATTAAAGAGTAAGCTGGACTAGTAGCAAAAGAACCGTCTTTTGAGTCTAGAAACAGGGAAGAGTTTGAAAAGCAGGAGCCTGGCAGACAGTCAGGCTCCAAAGGGCACAGGCTCGGGCCAAATTGCTCCTGTCAAGCCCGTTAGCCCGTACACGAAGTTCTTTAGACAAAGCATAAAACTATGTCAATGGTAAAATTTGTGTGGATTAAAAATTGTGTATTATGCAATGGTCAGGTCATTCACCTTTTTTTTTTTTTTTTAGCTTCTGACGCAGAGGCGTACGCACTTAAACAAGTGCGCAGGGGTGACAAGTGCAGCCCCTCAAAACAGGACATCCACCTCTGACCCGAACAAGACTTTGAAAATATTATTTCAGTTTTTAAAATTATGAAGCATTTAATATGGCACAGTTAAACTTAACCTGTCATTTTTGTTTGGCTTCTCTTTTTTTCTTTTTTAAACAGAGATTTGGAAGCAGCATTAAACAGCTAAATTTATCAAAAACATTATTAACCAAAGAGGTAATTTTTAGAGTTTTGCTTACTTAAACTTACATTTTCTGTAAGCGCTTTTTTCAAATGCGTGAGACTTATGAAAGACTTGCTTTTAAGTATTTGCTTGTCTATGAAATAATGCCATAAATGGCACATGATGTGTCACAGTACCTTAAAATACATTTCATGGGGATTACAACTTTATCATTTGTCTCAATCCTTCCTGTAAAAATCCATTTGAGGTGTTTCACTAAAAAGGCGTATTCAAAAACTTTAAGATCTGTTGTTAAGAATAACCGGTTTAGAGAATGTGGGACTTGGTGTAACTGGAATGGAACTGAAACACAAAAGAAGTTCACTTCAACTTTCATTGTGTGTTCTGGAATTGAACACTCTTGTCCCATCTGCCATATTTAATATTTAGTGGTATCCATGTGAGTAACTAGATGCCTGCAGTCTCACCAGAGGTCAGTATATATACTATATCATGAAAAGTCATTGTCTGACAAATGCTGTTTTGAACGAACTAATCCAAACTGTCCTTGTATACACGCACATCTAACCTATGAAGTCAGGCTGCTGTACCCTAAGAACTAAACATCCGTAGTGGTCTGCCCCAGTAAAACTACAACTCCAAGTTTAAATTTCAGTCTGATTTCTTCTATGATTGAAGGAAGGAATTTTAGATACATGGCCCTGGAGTGCGAATGTAAACTGATGCCTATGAGAAGACAAGCATGGCACAGCTCCATGGCACCAGCCTTGTGCTCACAGAGGAGGCAAAGACAGCTCTGTGTGAAGCTGAAGCTCACAGAACCGACCCAGGAGGCCACCGACCTGGCCACTGGGAATTGGTGATTCAGTGGTAGAACAGAGTATTTCCTTCTCCTAACTTTCCAGTTATTTCTTGTCATATTCTGACTTGGACCAAAACACCAGAGGAAATTACATCTAAGAAAAATACTGAAACTACATTGTTACAAACATTGAGGCTTCCAACCTAATAGGAGGACATACATGAGGTCTATAGTGTTTATGAACATCTCTTGAGTCTGCAGCATTTGGTCTCCACGAACGTCAGTGATGTCTAGTGTGCATTCTGAAACACATTATCTCTACTGAGGTAACCTGGTGTTCTGCAGCAGGTAGAGGAAAATAGTTTGTTTCAGCACAGCAGTCTAACTATTTTTTTCTTCTATAACTTTTTGGTTTGGTTTCTTTTTAAGCTTTGTGTGATTCTTAAAAAGTTACAGATTAAAAAAAAAAAAAAAAAAAAAAAAATCACAGTCTCAGTGCTCCGGATTCTTGTTAGGTGGCCATCAAAGCCCTCAGCATTTTATATACAAGGCATCTCTCAAAAAGTCTGTAGGAAGCAGATACAAATATAGCAACTGTTCAATAAGCACCTCAGCTGATCTTGGGTGCTGAGTTAGAGTATGTGGAAAGCCATTGAAACCTAAGACATAATAAGGCCAGAAACCAGCATAATTTTGTTTGCATCCAGAAACAAAAAATCCAATGCAATCCATAAGACACAAACACTTACAGATGTGCTCATCATGAGTTTACTGTAAACAGATAGTTATTTCTTCCAAAGTAGTGCATTCAGGGTACGGCTGCATAACCACCCTTCATAGCAGATGAAGTTACATCCCTTAGGGAAAGCTATACTAGACCTGGGAACCACTGGACAAGGAATTCCACAATCAGTAGCTCAGGAATGTAAATATAGACAAGTTAAAAGCAAAGCCAAAAATCACTAGACAAAAGTTTCATATTCTTTCCTGGACAACCTTCACTTCCCTCTTCAGCTACTACAAGAAGTTTATGTCCACATTTATTTCTATCAAATGACTCTAAAAACATTTTAGTAAATACTACAGCCTGTATAAAATCCTGGCACTTGTTTTTGTTTTTCTTGTCTAGATAATTTGGTTTAGCAAAGGCTTCTGAGCCCAGTAAGTTGCAGTAACAAGAAACCCGGATAACTTGTAATTTGTTTTTGTCGGCTTTGTGAAAAAGATCTTTCTTCTCTTGCTGCTATGTTTGCAAATATTTTAGGAAAACCCCTTTCTGTTTAATGTCAATAGTCCACTATTACTTCGTTTCTAAGAAACACATCTTCAAGAAATTACTTTGCTTAGAATTTGATCTTTTTCCTTAGAATATGCTTTTTCTCATCACTTCTCAGATTGTAATTTTCTTAAAATATTTCATCTGAAAAATAATTTTCACAATTGCTCTAGAAAAGAGAAAAATTCCAAATTATGTAATATGTAATTTGTAATAATTACTCTTCATATCTTAGTTCAAATAGATCCCAATATACATGGAACTTTTGCTGAGTAATGATGGCACAATTCAGCCTCCAATGCCTCCTGCAATTTGAAAACCTCTTCCCCTGATTTTACTTGCCACTTTGAAATGTTATCCCTTTCTGGTGAGTAATCCTGTGCTAGATTCTTTTGCTTCTTAAACGAACATTATTCTCACCTTTTATTGACTGACCACATCTATTATCACATGTAAGCAGTGTTAATCCTCTAGTAATTAACACCCTTATTAAAGTAATTTTAACTCAAAGAAGTTTAAATCGCATTATTGGTTTTATTTAATTAAGCTATGGGCACTGTTTTACACTGTCATTTGAGTTTTCAGCTTGTACCTTTTCAATCTACCAGTTCCGCAGGCTCCCCCTGCCCTTCAGGTTACCTGTGTATTTCTGTCTAGAAATTATTCAACATTATTCTGTTTCACTGTGAACTTTTAAAATTATCCTCTATGTCAATGGATGCAAGACTATACTGAACGTATTACTATTCCCAAAACTATCACTTGGATGTGCATTTCAGTGACATTATCAGATCTATACTTCCACAGGACTCAGTATCTTATTAGTGCTTAAAATGAAAGAGCCACTTTTAATGTCCTTCTCACACACACTAAGCAAGGGCAAAGATTGTTATTTAAACTTTAGTCTGGCAAAAAGAAAGGAGAACCTGAATGCACTGAGTTGTGCCACTTGCAAAGGCTGGCTCAGCACTTCTGTTAATTTGAAAATAAGTCAGTTTTTAAAGTTGCTTTTGTGCGTGTGTGCGCACCTACTACATGTTGCTTTCTATGGGAAAATATCTGATGGCCTACGTTCTCTAACAGATCTCAGGTAAGCTACTCAACTGACGTGTTTGACACAGGGTCAAAAGATAAAAACTGTGTTCTGGTTTAACTGCATCATTGGCTAATTGTGTGCCCTCCTGGAATGATTTCCTGGAGGCATGCCACCGAAACCGGGAAAGCTTGCGTTCTCCTGGGAATAAGGCAACCTGGTGGCTTCATGGACTTTATACACCATTAACTGTGTACTGAAAGTCCTTTCTTTCCTTTGAGTAAAAACATCTCTTCCAACTCCTACTGTTTAAAAGAAGAAATGTTTTTAATGGGTCTCAGTATAAACCATGGAAAATGCTAAACATAGAAAGAAAAGGATAAGGACAATAAAATACATTTACAGAAACGAATGGACTTTTTTGTGTGTGTGTGTGCTTCATCACATATCTAAGTTCTTATTTTCTTCCCATCATCTACTGTTTTCACCTACTCATCTTTTGACATTTTAAAAATTTATTTCTCTGCATTTCTGTTGTTATTAATTCTTTTTTTCTCCCACCATCACTCACTCTGTGACTGCAGGGTCTTTAAGCTGCACTGCTCCTTTGCTATGAAAGTCCTCTCCCAGAGTTTTTCTTTAGGTTCTAAAACATAATCTATATGTGAATCTTGTATGTAAACTTTATTAGTTATTTCGATATTCTTTAAAACAGTGCAATTTTTAAGATGATAAATTGCTCCAAACCTGACACACCCAGAAGAGTCATATATGTTAACATGGTATAAGCCAATGTGATACAAAACTGTGCCTAAGAACATGCTGGCTCAGTCGTACTGCTTACAGTACAATTAGTTCACTTCATTCAGAAACCAGTTATCTACATAACAGTACGAACTGCAATTTCTTTTGCCACCTATTAGTATCTTTGTACTAACAGTAAGAAAATACAAGGGTTTCATCTCCAAATTTCACTGACTGACTGGAGTCAGTTAGTCAGAATAGTATTTTTTAATTTGTATTTCTGCAGTGCTAAAACACCCAGCTGAAGATCAGTGTCACATTATGGTATATATTGTACAAACACTTTTGAAAATATGATCTTTTTTCCTAAGACACTATGATCCAAATTAATAAACATTCATTAACACTTATTCAGTCCTTGCCATACTATGTCCATGTAATTCCTTCCTTGTGTTGTTATTGTTCTGAAGCAGAGAACGATCCTTGAATTCTTGTTGTAAGAGATTCCTCTGACTTTACTGAATTTTAAATTTGCCCCATAGTGACTTCCAAAGAAGAGATGGACTAACTTTCTTTTTCACAGACGAAGCTAGCAAAAGAAAAGAAATGGGATATTCTGCCTGCTGCCTGTGACTGGCAGATAATTTAGAGAAGGAATGGAACCTAAATATGTTGATTGATGCAACTGAAAAAATCTGTAGGGTTACTAAGGCAAATCTTATAGTGTTGCCCAATATATACTATATACCAGTGAAACTACCAGCTTAGCCAAGGCTGGAGGATGTAAACAATTTTGGGGCAGAAATTACTGAATACACTCATGCAGCTAGCAGTCCCATGGCTCCCTGACGGGAGACTAGGACTCATAGATGTTAAGACAATACAAATAACAAGTAACTTGAAGGAAAACAGTAATTGTCTTCCTTTGTGTTGTTCAATTAATAATGCTTATTCATTACTCATAGGAACCACATACCACCCACGGAATTCAGAGGAAGTCCTGTGGAGCTGGAGGCTCCAAAACTGAACTCCATCCATCAGCTCAGGGCTACTGAAGGGCCCAGACACAATGGTAGAGATCCTGCAGCAACTGGCTGCCAGCAGGAGGACAACAGCTTGATATAATGTATTCACGAACTTCAGGAAAGTCATGTACCCAAATCTTCCTTCCTTGCATTTACATCATTTCTTACGTGACAAAGGTAAAGACAAGGATCAGATGGGGAGCAAAACTGCTAGCAGAAGAGAACTAGAGAGAAACTTCATTCCACTGAATGGGATGTATATCAGTGACTCAAGGAAAGGGTAAGCAGGAGTTTACAAATGTAACAGGCACATGGATCAATTTCTTCTAATTCAAGAAAGAGTTTTGTTAATTGAGAAATTACCTGAAAGGGAGCCTTCTGAAACGTTTCTACTAACAGGTCCTTCTGCAAAAGAATAAAACCTTCTCCAGAATAAGCTTATTTTGTGCTTTCTCTCATAATGTCCTTGGAAATGACTGCTTCATAAATAGTCTCCCACACATGTAGCATGCCAGTTACTGAAGAAATTTAGTATCTTGCCCAAGAAAACTGAAGCCTTTGGGTTCTGGTATCATGGACAGGGTATAATCAGGATATGCACTTCAACTATCAAGGATACAATTTTAGTGCCATTTAGGTCACGATCTTACAGGAATTTCCTCTGTAAGTATGGGATGAGCTTTCTTGAACAGACAGATTTTCCGGAGATATGAAGTTTTCATCATAACATCTCTGTATGTTTTGAATGATGTGATTAACTATTTCTAAACCTTGTCTTGTGAAAGTCCTGATGACTAAGAAGAAGAGCTGAAAGCTGATTAAATGCGACAGTAGTATTCAGATAGGGACTCAGATATGTCCATCTAAATAGTCCTGACAGCAGCTTTTGTCTACTCTTTTTTTTTTTTTTTTAAATACCTGCTTTGATCAACTTTTCCAGTGAAACTTTTAGTAATTTCCATGATGGTAGCATTTAGAAGCTGGAACTCCCCTGCACTGCTCTAAGTAGTCAAGTGTTTCACCTGCACATGACAAATGAGATCAATAAATGCAATTTCCTGTCACAGTTCCAAAAATTATAAATTCACCTAACAGCAACAACCCCCCGGCCTCTTGTTCAACTAAGGCTTATGTTCCTATGCAAAGGTTGTTATCTGCAGGGCTCTAAGTCAAGCTGAGCCAGTGCTTCATGAGTTCCGTCATTTTCTAAATACACAGTACAGATTTCTTGTCAGCTCATCTAATTCTTGCATATATCTGGTTTGGTAAGCAGAGAACTAAGAGAATTATATCCCTTAAATGCATTAGCTTAAATAAACAAGAAAATTATTTTCTTATTTTTGATAACTTCCATGGTTTAGGTACCTACAGCATTCTTTACTGCCAATTAGGAGATGAAATCAAGTTTAAGCATTATACCTTCCATCACATAGTCTTTTGTGCACAACCTACTACACATTCCTCCACAGAAACTGGTACAGTTTTTGCCATAGATGCAGTAGTGTATCTTGTAGTTAAATGACCGTATGTATACCATTTTAGTTAAGTAAGGTATTGATAAGGCTACTTAAGTGAAGTAACAGCATTTGTACACTGAGGTTTTAAAACCTGTTTTCTGGTATGCCCCCTCATTGTCAGTAAACCAGGACCTAGAGCAAAAACTTGGTATACTATCAGCACGTTATCTGCACTTCTCTGCTGAAAAAGGGGCATTCAGATGTGGAACTGGATACAATCTGTATCTTTTTTTGCACTGAATTTGATGAACGATTTAATGTCCCAAAGAACACACACACCCCTAATACCTGGCACGTGTGCTCTTAGTTCTTGGCAGTAACAGGGTAGCAATACCTACCGCCAGGAAATGACTGACTTGCCACCCTGCTTTTATTATGCAAATCCTTATCAACATAGTGTATCCAAAGCCATGCTTGTTTTTGACCCCCTGCTGCTAATTTCTGTGCATTTGTTTCCAAAGCTTCCTAATTCTTACCAGCTGGCAGATATAAATCCCATCCAAGTAATGAGCTGGCTTGTTTCTGTGTACAGAGCACTGATTGAGATCCTCCTCACAAATACTTAGTTTAGGTAATACTACCATCATAGAAATTACTAAATATATCACACACAACTTGTGATCTGGGCCCACTGCGATTACCTACAGGCATCACAGAATCTAATTGAAAAGGAGAAATCAAAAGTAAGAGATTCCGTTGAGGAACGTAAGTGCTTACAAATTGTCATGTTCATATGACGAAGTCCTGGTTACTTGTAAGAATACAGTACTCTGAACAGACATTGTGTGTCCCCTGCAAGTTGGATAACACACATTTAGCATGCAGTCATTCTATGACTTTGAACACAGGTATGCATATGCATGCTACCCCTGTATGATGCAAATACATGAGATATCAAGCCTTGAAGCGTCCTTGTTCTGCTCATAGTGTGCCTTAAGCCCTCCTCCTGCTTTAGTGCAGAGTCAATTCATGGAGAAGGGGAAGGCCAGCAAGGGTGTTGCTTCCTTCCTCACCAGAGCAAGGATCTAGGGTGTGAAATCCAAAGAGGTGCAACTCCTGTTTCATTGCTGTCTGAAATCTGAGCTCCTTTCTTTAGCTGAATAAGCAGCATTGCACTGAAAACCAGAGAAGCACAAATCCCATTACATAGCACCCTGAGGCTGGGCTTCATGTTACAGATGCAACATGCTCCTCTGCTTGTTCAGAGAAGCTGGGGAGTGCATGGTGGGGGCTCGGGAGGGGATCAGTAAGCATTGTGAAAGAGCCTCTGTGAAGATGAAAGTCTCAACAAGCATTTCCCTCAGGAAGTGAAGGATGACATATTCTATACTACTTCCTAATTAAAAATTCAAACTATTGCCTTATGAAAGAGAGGCTTACTTTTATCTTTAAACTCTGAAGTTTTTAAGACTTACTCCTAAACATACTGTTAGGGATTTCTCCCTCTTGGAAAATCCTCATGTTTTTTCAGATCAAGATTCTTCTGTGGAGTGGAGGCCAGGGGTGTACCCTACTCACTTCAAAGCCTAGGCACTATATGGGCTAGCAGCTTGTGAAGGAAGCCACAGTACACCTTTAGAGTCCTCACCCTCCAACAGTCATGGTGGATAGGTTTGGCAACAGGCTGCAACTTATTCTCTGAGGTCTACTGAAGGGCTTGAGAGCATTCTCCACAGGGAACACAGATGGTGAGAGCTTCAGCATGCTGCATTTTGGGGGAATCAGAGACAAGCCAGAGTTGAAATGCAGATACTACCACAGGAAATTAATTCAAATTAAACACTGCAAACAAAACAGTGGGGAAGACTGAGCTGACAGCCTGCCTTTAGTAGCAGACTATCCCATGGCTGGGATTGAAGCCCAGTGATCTGTTACACAGTTCCTATCTACCATGAGTTATCTCTGAGTTTATCAGAAGGACAGTGTCATCCCTCAATGAATGGGAAGCAAGGAAGAAAGAGGAGTACTATATTAAGTACTAGCAAGAATTTTCTACTTGAAATAAATTTACATCTGTTGCATACACCGTTACAGTTCAGAAGGTTAGCAATATTTCTCACCAACAATACACCAGAAAATGCATTACAAAGTAAATGGACAAGCACGCAAGAAACTATCAATGTACTTTCCATTGTGCTTTGGAATCAGAAGAAAATGTATCATACTCTTAAATATCAGGTATCCATTTTTAGGAGGAATACATATTGTATATTAACCATAACCTGATCTTATAGAAGTGCTTATCCACTTATCCTAAACAAAAGTCTGACAAAAACGTATCTTCTAATGTTTCCATGGTACATTATTCTGTATATTAATCACACTGACTGCATTATGACTTTACATCTACTTTATCTCTAATGTTAGAAAAATGTTAACAGAAATTGCTGAAAATCTTTGAGAATTTTCTCCCATACCTATGCAGTATTTATGGACCTTTTTGTTCACAGCCCTTGTTCTCACAGACTGGGACACATCACTATCTGACTGTAAACTCCATGTTGCCATGTGGGTGGAGATACTGCTATGGTGGTTGCTTACCTCTGGGGTTACCGACAGCATATGATTATGTTCACTTGAGACGGCTGCCCCTGTTGCAGGACCAGCACTGGCAGCAACTGGAGAATATTAACAACATGTACTTAAGTGCCAAAAGAACACAGATGAGACATGGTTCTCCTCACCCCTGGCAAAACAAGGAAATTCCACAATCATCAAGCTAGCTGAGTACTTGTCTGAGATCAGACAATAGAGGAAGATGGCCTGTTTGAAACTGAAGTGAGTGCTGGTGGCAGAGAGAAACACTAGAAACAACTTGTGAAGTCTAAAGTGAAAAAAAGCCAATCTACATTTGCAGCTTAGGTTATAACTCTGCAGGCAGTGATTTGATTTCAAGAATAGGTATTTGTAACCACCAACCCAGTTGGTTAAGAATCAGGAAATTTGCCCTAGGACAGCAACTCTTGACCTCTCTGGCTACCACGAGGTTATTGTTCCTGTTCACTGCACACTACACTAGCTCTCCAAAGAATAACACACAAATTGTAAGATTCAGGCCTTTCCCTCACAGTATTTAAGTGTTCAGGACATCCAAGAAACTGCTTTACATTCCAGAACTGTAACCCTAGTCTTTAGGCACTAAAGAACAGATTGTAACCAGGGCAAAACTAATTCATGTTGGAGGCTGAGCTTCCTCAGAGACTAATTCAAGTAGGACGAACTAATACCTGTTTACTTTTGAAGGTTAATTCCAATTGACCTAGGATCTGAATTGGTAGCAAAATCCCAAAAGTTCATTCCACATCACTTTGGGCCACTGCACTATTTACCCAGGCTCCCTATATAGACAGTAGCAAGAGATTATCTTCAGGGAGCGATGCAGGTCGCAGGAGAGCTGGGTCATCTTCACGAGATGCCAGAGACCAGTCTCTTTAAAAGCAACACATGCCACTTTGATAATCGCCTTGCTGAGCTGGCCTGCCCCTCAGCAGCTTTAAGTAAGTGGGGTGAAAAGGTGCACATAGGTATGACCTCAGGTCATACAGCTAAGAAAAGTGGCATGAGGCATGATACAATTACTGCAGCTGTACAGAAGCATGAATCTATCCCAATTCTCTTAGCAGCTGCTTACTGCTCTAGGAGCTGCTAAACTAGCTGAAGCTGCAAGTTTCTAGAGGATCATAGCCACATGATTTTCTGCTAGTATGGGGAATTATATATTGGTGTTTTCCATGCAGTAAACTTCAGGGATCTCTCCAAGAAAATGCTGTGTGTTATTCTGTGGTTCTACAGCCACTGCCCATCTTCTTGGGTCTGAAACATAATCCCCTCTTATCAGCCCAGGGATGAAACTACATGGGTACATATATCCTTTGGCTGCTATAGATGCAAAAGCCAAGTACATTTTTGACTATGCTTATAACCTACCAGCCAGCACGAAGTAAGTAAAATGGACTCTTCCATTTGAAGTAAACCACTCACATAGAAAAGACTGTCTGAACATGAAATTATCCTGCATTCTTTTTTTTTTTTAGGTTATTCCACGTGATATATAAGCTTTTAAGATTCTCAGAAATTGTGCCCCCTCCAACAGTTCTTTTCTGTTTTGTCTGCCAAACATATATAGCAGAGCACAGTCAAGACGTAAAAATCAGAAAGTCACCTATGCACATAAAAGTCTTTCTCCTGGCAGAAGCAAGCAGAACAGAGAACAAATGCACTATGTGTGATTAGTCAACCACACCAAGTCACCTCTGTAAGATGCTGAGATACTACGGTTATGGGAATAGCACAAAAATCTTTATTGACTAAGGTTTCTACAGATTACTAGGATCTTTAGGGAACATGTTAAGTATGACAAGAACATCAGAGGGGATAGTATAAGGAGAAAGGGGTGGTTTATTAAAGGGGACATTGGTAAGTGCCTGTCCCTTCATGATTCCTGGCCTCTTAGAGCTTCCTGCTGCTAACTACTGTTCTCTTCTTAGAATTAACTCCCTGTCATGCCAACTGTTTCTATTTCTGTTTGCTCTTGTATGTCTGTGGAAGGAAGAAGGAAAGAAGTAGGCTTGATGGGGACAACATGCTGTCCATACACTGTCTTCAGGGAAGGAGGCAGGATCAGGAACAGTTAGGACAAAAATACCTGTGGCAATTCTTTTCAAAGCTGCTCCTCCCCCTGTCATAACCATCCAAGTGCAGCTCTTCCCTCTCTGTCTTCCAAGCTGGGTCTCTGTAAGTGACTTTACTTCTTTACTAAAATGTGCTACAATATTCTACTGCCCAACCCTCATTAATCTTACACATTGCCCTAGTACAACAGAGAGTGAGTAAGCTGTTGTTGAGATAACTGGCTTCCATTAGCAACCATGTGATTGGCAGGACGATAAAGTCTTTTCCCTTGCAGGTCAGCTGCTTTTTAAGAAGAGGGCAATCCTGCTGATCCATCTTTTAGCTACAGTCTCTCACTGAGTCCCAAATCTCCTGCCTTTTAGCTTTGATACGGTTCAAGCTTTCCCCCTTGTATCAGCCCCTACCTGTCATCAGCTCCTCTGTACCAAACAGCCAATATCAGGAGTTTGACCTCAGGGCACAGCCCGGGTGGGCAGGTAAAACCTGACCACTGGACCTACTTCCTTATCTTTCATATCCTGCAATTCATGAAGAAGTATCAAATTCAAACTAAAAACCAGAAGCATGACCTTTTATAAGAACTTTCTGAAAAAGGCTCTGTTGCCTTTCTAAGTATGCTTGAAAAGAACTGTCATCCACACTATTAAGATAGAAATGGATCACAAATAAGGAAGAAAGGGAAAACACTGCAAACCCTTACTAAATGGTAAATGTTGTTTTTAATGTGCACTTGCAATGCCTTTTGGTGAGGCATACAAAAATATAGTAAAAAACAAAACAAATATACTAGAACTACTCTACATCTACAAGCTCAAATTGCAACCTAATAAAGAGAACTTCCACACTTCTGCAGTTCATAAAATATCTGAAATGGATTAGATTCCCATGGCATACAGAGCATTCTTTATAAAGCATTACTTGCATCAAGAGAATTCTAAATTGTAAGTTGCTAACAAACTGAGAGCTATCATAAGCAACATAATCCCTACTTATGTGACATACTCGACAGCTAGTGCTTAAAACATACAAAAATATTATTTATTTCCGGTAGCAAGTGTGTACACACCCTGCCCTCCTGCATAGCTGGAAATCATGTTTGCCCTTGAAACAAACAGAGGCTCTGCAAGGATTTATAGCACTTATGTGGATGGCAGAAATGGTGCCAAAATCTCTCAACATCCTTTCCCTTCAACTAAACTGACCTAGTACAAATTGGAAGATGTTTAGTCACTTCTAACATTGATAATAAAAGGAGAATAAAAAAGAATCCAAAAGAGGAAGGCTGCTAGTCAAGGCAAGACTTGTGGTATTTGAAGTCTGGCAGAGTACATCTTTACATACTGAATTCTGGAACTCCTAAAGTACGTGTATCACATGAACAAATCTTATGGCCACGATCCTGTATCCTCCTCACGTAGTCCAGGCTTATCCCATCATAGATATTGCTCATCGTTATATTACTGTGAGAATGTAACACACAATTCTACCTTTTAACTTTTTCATTTAAAAATACACTTTAATGAAGGCCTTTCTAACTATTAGGAGAAACTGGAATACTTTTGCCTTGGGAATTTTCCCTTCTGAAATGACTTTTCATTATCTTGCTGTGAAAAACCTACTAAATTATTAAAAGCAAAAATATCCTTACTATATAGATAATGTGGTATGGAATTCTTTCTACATTTTTCTTCTTTTCTGATGACTTTGACAGGCTCATAATGGTGCTTAAAAATATCACCAACATCTGCAGAAAGCTAAAGACCCTCCTTATACAGTTAATAATTCATTTCACTATTTAAATGACACATACTCACAATTTTGTGAAATAATAAATCCTTCCTAAAAGCTTACCTCAACTATGAAACGTTTTTGAAAATGAATTGCTATGGGTGGATATAGTGTCAGAATTTACAGAGATCAGGGAACAGAAATAACTATGTGAAATTACAGTAAATACAGTTTAGTCTGGAAAAGCCTTCCTTTTGTCAGGAACTGTGGAATTGTGCTTCTGATATTAAGGCACTTAAAATTAAATTTGATATAGAATAAAGATCAAACAGTTGGAATAAAGGTGCCCTCTAACAGTTTGAAAGAATTCTATGTAACAAATTAAGGAAAGGAAATGCTAAATAATACTATGCCCAATCCTGCTCTCCAGGGAGTAGTTTTGTAGACAGAAGCAATTGCTCAAAATGTAATCAGGCCAGCACACACCAGAGTAACATGTACACTCTTGCAAAAAGACATCACAGGATCTTTACAAAATTGTCAGGACCAAAATTCAATCTTATATCCCCGAACAGTACCACCAGTAGCACAGTGCCCCCTAACAACACATTGGAGAAACAGTTTTATGCTAAATTACAGGGAACAGTGCCACTAATAACACTTCAAATAACCGCTTTTCAAAACTAATTACATGGGAATGCAAAAACATGAAAGGTTCTTGAATTTAATAACTTCAGCATTGGTCAAAAGGGGAAATTAGTAGGATAAAAAACAACAACTAGTGTCTTACTTGTCTGAGGTCGATGAAAGCTAACTGCAGGGTGTCTCCCTGGAATCCTGGCACAGGCTCAGAACTAGCAAACACTGCAAAGAAAGGTTAAAAATATTATGGATGTAGATTTAAAAAAAATCTACCAGAAAATCAAGCCCTATGCAATACAAATGCTAGCTAACATTAAAATAAAACTAGTTTAACATAAATAGATTAAACCAATAACTCACAGTGATTAAAAACAAACAAACCAACAAAAAAACCTTTCCCATAATTTTTCCAATAATACCAAAGAATAATACCTTTAGGAGTATTATTAGGAATTTTGCTTAAAATTCTAATCCAGTAGTAATACCACAACCACAGAATCCAACATCTTTTTTTTGGCCTGAGGTGAATGATTACTGAAGAATTTCAAAATAATACAAATCCCATGGTTGTCAACATATTTTTAAACATCTGCTCTTGTTATAGCATCCGCTCTATAAAAACCCCACCTCCAGCCAAACAGCAATAAAAGACAAACAGTAAGGTGGGACTTAGTTTAATGCGTAGATGACAGGTGGAAAGCTCTACGTGCCACAGCCAGAGCAGAGCTGAAATGCCTGTTCACGCCTTTTAGCCAGCTTATCGATAATGAACTTCTGCTCTTTTTGAACCCAAAAATAGGCTGTCAGAACTGGAAGGCAAAACTATATTCAAATACAAAAACTAGTAACACATGGTAATGAAAAAAAAAGTCAGCTATTTGTTTAAATTACAAAACAATCCAGAATTGTCAAACTTAAAAATAAGTATTTTTTTTTGTTGTTCTTAACCCAGTCACACGTTAATAACAAAGATACCTACAGAAACACCCACTGCCTCACATCCCCACTAAAGTTAGACATCTTACTTGAAAAGACTTTAAGAGAACTTTTCTTATGCTCTTCAGTTAGAGCTCTTAATAAAACGAAGTAGATACTACTGTAATAGTTTCAGAGAGGATCATCTGAGGCAGTGAAAGGTAACTCTTTTTTACACGTTTGAGAAACGGGTCATTCAATGGTAGAGGAAACAAAGCATACGTATCCAAAAAAATTCCAGATCCAGTGCTCAACTGTGCCACATGGACTCCTACTAACATTTAAAAGTCATATGAAATCCTTAATAGATTTTTCTTTTAATGTCTAGTTAGAAAATTTGGATCAAGTGAAAGTAACATCAGACATTGGTGTCTGATCTAACATGATGGTAAAATAATGGGCTCAATCATTCACTTCTGAACGTATAGTTTTACCTTAAAGCAGACTAATGAATTCAGATAGACTACTCACAAGTCTAAAAATTATTACATGGAATGCAATTGCAAATGAAAATAATAAAGATTCTTACTTAACTGGTACAAGAAGCTACTAAGATCACCTCAGAATATCCAAGAATAGCTTAGTAATAGATTAATATAGTATCAGAGTAGCAGCGTTACCAGTAGAGGCAGAATTTACTACTTGCATTACTGTAGTGCAAAAATTTTTATGGTCATGTAATAGGAGAATGAATTAAACTCGAATATGACTTGATTCTTCATCAACTAAAGGAATAAAAACCAAAAATCAAACACCCTAGGGAGAACACTGTAATGTCACAGACAAGTATTGGCAAAGGTTGGCAAATGCTCACTGATTACTGTATTCAAGTCTGAATTTTAAATTGTCTGGTCTTCATACGTTACAAGTAACACCAACTTTCTAGGGGAGTTTTCAGTGAGTTTCAGTGTAACACAAAGATGCTTTTTAAATAAAAAAGAAGAAATACAAAGTAGAAAAAGCGTATCTTAAACCCAGCATTTTATGGAGAGTGTTTGCTTAATAATGAACTCTTTAAAAGCAGTAGAGATAACTGGCTGTACAACCACCAACCTCCAGAAGAACAAAAGATCTCCAGGCCTATGAAAGCACCCTTCTGAACACTCCAGGCTAAAGGGTTGGGTGACTCCACATCTGTCTTCTGCAGGTATTTCATGGCCACTGGGACCATCCTTTCTTCAGGGACAGACAGGCCTATGATGTAGGCCCCTGTGGTCAGCCAAACTTCCCATTTAAAATGGGAACACCATACCATAGCAGGGAATTCTGAGCAATTCTGAGCAAGAGATGCATGGGTTGTGAGCTATGGCAGCACACTAATAAAGGAGGGTAAGCACGATGGTCAGAAGGGTCTTTTCTACATCCCCTAAACAAGGAAGGAGAACCTGTACTATTCTTGAAAAGGCCCACGTGTATCTGAGCCTGTATGACTTTCCGTTCATACACAGTGCACTGAGACCAGATTCTCCCACTAGAATCTGAGCTCCTCCAGCCACTCCACAATGGTGGCACTGGAGAAGGAAGCTCCATGGCAAAGGAATGGCGACAGAACTGAAAAGTGAATATAACTGAAAATTGTGACCTGCAGAAAAACTTTGCAGTTAACTATTGTCACTTTATACTTTGGGAGGGACCTTCCCATAGTGGGATACTTTTACTTGCCACAGGGCAAATACTTGCAGCTCATCAGGCTCACATAGTTTGGAATTTATCCTAATGCATTAAATAATGCAGTATGATTTAGTTTCTCTACATAATACCTACTGCCATTGCAGCTATAGAACAAGAAGCACACAAGGTACCAAACTTAATTATTGTATAAGCTTTGTTCTCTTTACCTACAGTTTTACATTATGAATGCATTTACAACACCAGGGACACTCATTATAATACAAGGATTTATTCTCACATTTGGGTCATTTCTGACAGGTGTCTACAGTAGAATTTGTTTCATTATTACCATTTCATGAGTTCAAAGGGCAAAAAGATAATCTACTTATGGTAACGGTCAGACAGTTCCCCCTCTGCCCTCAGCTCAGGGCTTTTAAGTTTTGCTAACAATTTTACAAAGCTAATTAAATATTTTCTACTGCACAGCATTTTAGGAAGATATTATAAGAACAGGATTAACATTCTTAATGTCTTTGTCCTAAGGGTCCTTTTCCAGATAGTAATGAAACATTGTCATACATACATCTTCTGAAATACTCACCCCTACATTCATTCTAGGCTTAAAGAGGATTTGGAGGGGTAGGGGGCTGGTTGGTTGTTTTAGTGTGCATAAGAGCATTCAGGAATTTCATAATATATGAGAATGAAATGAAAAGATCACCATTAAACTGTCACATAGAGGGGCAAACAACTGGCTGCTTGGCAGTTTGAATCGGAAACTTCAATGTTTTGGGGAAAATAAGTTGAAAATATGCATTACATGAATCTGGTATTCACAAGGCTTCTGTTAACATTCTCTTTTCCTGCACTTTGCTGACACTGTGTAGACCTTTTCTGTGTATATAGAATGGGATCTTTGGCACAATGTGCATCCACAATATGTACAATCTCAATGTACTTCCTACAGCAGACAATTTGGGAGTTTACATGAGGTAGGATCTAATGAAAAAGGTTTGTAATAATACATAGAATCATAGAATAGAATCATTAAGGTTGGAAAAGACCTTTCAGATCATCAAGTCCAACCATCAACCCAACACCACCATGCCCACTAAACCACGTCCTGAAGTGCCGTGTCTACACGTTTTTTGAACACAAAAACAGGCTGGGAGGCAACACATACATGAGAATGGTAAATTTAAATATTGTAAAGATGACCTCAGTCCATTTCCTTTTGAATACTTTGCTTCAATCTTTTCACTACATTTTGTATACAGGATATATGTGAATTGATTTATATATGTGTTAATGGATATCTTAAAAAAAAGGCTATGTCTGCTAAAATGGAATTTAAGTCATCTTTAACTGTAAATTGTACTGAATTTCTACACACTTCTAGATTTAGTAACAGGTCTTTCATTTAATTCTCTCAAAACCCCATCTTTTAGCCATCATCCAGTTGTGCCCCTCTGTTGGTCTGGGAATTCAGTACCTAATTCCTGACAAATAGTTTTGCTGCTCAACAGCAGAAATTAAAAATCAAAGTCCAGACTTTGGATCAAAAGCTAAATTAGGACAGTTTTACTTCAGCCTCATAGCACTGATTCACAGGCAGGACAGCAAAGCTACAAACGTA
>NW_010553160.1:0-31233 GCF_000687285.1 Phaethon lepturus | reverse complement strand
GAGCGGAGAATCAGGTGACTACCTCACCAGCCATCAGCCACTTTGCAGCCCTGTGGGATGCTCCAGCTGTTCAAACAGCTGGCCCTTCCCTGGAGGGGAGCCTCGCTGAGGGAGCTGCCAGCTGGCCGGCAGCAGCCCCCAGCACCAGTGAGACCTCGCTGCTTCCCCCCACTCCCATGCTGCCATATGTGACCGGCAGACGAAGGATGGTCTCCAGTGGGTTAAGTTAACCTGACTTCCCAGATGGGAGCGGAGGCAGGTAAAGTGAGGGGACTCCAGAGGAGAATGAATACAAGGCCTTTTCAAGGGAAAACAGAATTTGGGTTCCTCAGCTTCTGGCATGCGCACCTGGAGATTACCTTCATGTATGCTCAACAGAGAGCACTTGGGTCAAGATCTTTCTTGCTCTCAGATACTGCAGCTCTCCACAGAGTGGGTGAAAAAGGAGGGACTGGCAGGAAGCCCTACGTAGGGCCGGGTAGGAAGGTATAGTGCATCCTGCTTTGCGTTAATTATCAGCTAACTCATGCTCATTTATAGACAGGACCCAAAACCTCTTCATCTTTGCACAGATTCAGGTCTGAGTGAAGCAGGATGCCCACTTAACCACATCTCCTTCTACCAATTAATCCTGTCTCACAATTCAGCTATGTTAAAAGACATAAATTATAAACATTACATTTAGCTCTTCCAGCAATTACGATTTCTGACAAGTTCTAATTCCTTAATAAAAAGCTGATGTAAGGTATCTAGACCTGGACGGTGTCTCTGAAAAGCTCATTTTCTATTATGTACACCTTGCTTCTCATAAAGTGAGATACAGCAACCCACACTGGAATTTCAACTTCAAAAAATAGCAAATTGCTCTGCTCCCCAACCCATTTCCCTTCTTAGGGCACTGAAATGCAATGTCTGAGCAAAAGACTATTCTTTGGGTTTTATCCAATGGGACCTCGTACATTCAATTTTTCTGAATACTCTTGCAAGAATGCCAGTCATCCTAGTGGAAGATCACCGCTGAGAAAGAATGGTGTAAAATACACTGCTCTAAGTTATGAAATATGCAGAGAGAGTGGAGAGATACTTCAATTAGAACTGAAATCAAACTGAAAACTTTTGGAATGTTTGGAAGAAAATCAAAAAACTTACTAGAAGCAGAGCAAGAAGAGCATAACTTTTTTTTTAATAAATCAGAGAACACCACCTGATACTATTACTATTCTTGAGCAAAATATCAGATACTTCCAGATTTTCTGCTCTGCTTTTTAAAGTTAGGTACTTTGCAAAGAAATGCAGTGCAGGATAATGAAACCCCAGAGTTCACAACAAGATCACCCCCTCTCCTTCTACCTTTCTTTCTTGGAAGTCCACTTATCATTCTACCTATATGCCAACAAAGAACTTCAGTACCTACTGAGTTTAACAGACTACTGCATGTTAACAGATTGTTGGGTTGTTCGTTGGATTGTTGATTGCTTTATAATGGAAAAGAGAAAATCTGACAAGTAACCACATTTTCCTGCTTTTATTTAGATCTCCTCCAGTTCATATCAGAAAAAAAACCCCACAATGTTAAAGATCAGAATAAATATCTAAAATATTGCCAAGAATTTTTCAAAGTGTATCTTCAGATATTCATAACTTTCTAGATCTCCATAACTTCTTAGTGCAAAATGCATCTGAGCATACTCCACTGTGTCTGTAAGTAAAATGTCAAACCCATGTATACAATACAATAGGAAACTACCCAACATAGTGAATTATTCGCACACTCTAAGCACTAATTGAAATGTCACTGTCGTATCCATTAATCCCAAAGTGTCAAAGAATAAAGCTGGGGGAGGGTGATGGGCAAGAACATAAATCACAGGCATCACAGTGAGGCCTGGAATGTGTCTGTGATGGACCTTATGAATGAAGCCACAACAGCAAAGCAGTCTGAGCAAAATCTTGTGTCAATCCCTTACTCCACAGATTGTAAAATGTCATTTGCTGCAACATACTACTCCGACAAGCTTCCATAATTATATTTAAACTACTCAAAGGGTTTTTTGTGCAAAACTAAGATTTTTTTTTAACATGCTTTAAAAGCTTTGCAGAAAGGAAGAATTAACGTTTCTTCTATTTGCATCTGTACAGCCCAACGCTAGAAGTTATGCCATTGTGGAAAGAATGCATTTTTCAGTTTAAGTTACTAGTTTTCTCAAACTTTCTCATTTTGGCCCAAGGTTTCCCATGTCCTGTCCCTGCCATATGCTCAGTGTAACAGCTACATATAACCAAACATGCTGTCTTAAGGTTCTATTTTAATCTTAAAATAATGAAATGTTATCATGTTAGATTAAATAAAACTCTACTAAGATCTTTTCGATGATTGAAGTTTCCACTGAGCAACAACCAAAGATGGTAGAAAGAGTGGTAACAGAAATCAGGATGGTACATAACAGAGCAAAGGCTGAGAAGGAAAAGGTCTGAAAACAACCCAGAGACCAGATGACAGCTGGACTCATTGGGACTTCTCATTACTTTGCTGTGAACATACTATTCATACTGTGAAAATCACCTGCAAGGCATGAATTTTATCCCCAGTACTGCTAGAAATCCCCAAGTGAAACAGTGAATTTGTTAATGTATACAGAGTAGTGAAGTACTGTGTTGTTCACAGACTATATTTTAAACATTAGAAATAGAATAATAAGGTAGTGGGCAAGCTTTCTTTGCTGTTACACTATTTGTTCAGAAGGCAGATGACTGTGTAGTGGGTGCACTGATTCAGCTTGTCTAGATGAATGATTACACTGTCAGTATTATCAATACTATGGAATTTCTGTTTTTACAATTGCCATCTTTTTTGCATCTAGGAAACTACACAAATGCACAAACACATATCCCTACCCACCTACCTGAAAAGAACACTATTAAATTTGCAACATCAAGCATACTAGAAGTAAAAAGTCCAACCCTCATTTGTTTGGCCAACTTGTGCAATCACGAGATAAACTTTCATGTCATGATCACAAATATTTTTTCAATTGGACCCTGATAATCCCATCAGTTCATTCTACGCACTGAAAGGCCTTAAGGCTGTATAATGAAGGTATGTCAGAAAGATGCCTGTTCTACCTGTTACTGAGTTTAGCTGGAATGCAACAAATAAGGCAAGAGAAAGGAAAGACAAGCACATGGTTAAAATGTCAAAAATGCCCCTTAACTCTGTCCCTGGACCCCCACAAGAACCTTTTGTGATGCTAACCAATTACTTGAAATCAAATTTCCAGGATACAACCTGCAGGATACAACAAACCTCAGGACACAACTTGCAGAACTGCCCCATTTTACAGCTGTCACCAAAATGATTGGGATCCATGCTTCAAACACATAAGAGGAAAAATACTTAAAAAAAAAAAAAGTATAAGAATCTAAAGATATGCATTGAAAAAAATGCTAGTGAGACTTTTCACTGTGTCTCAGTCATCAACCATGAAATCAGACCTAAAGCCTATTCATAACACAACGATGTTAGGGAAGTAACTTCCTTCATACAGATTAACAACTCACCCTCTCAGTGGGGAGCTCCATGCAAAACATGAGGAAATTAATACTGCCTTCAGTGCTGGACTGAACCAGCTTTATAAAATAATTCCAATGACATATTTTGAACAGTGAGAATAAAACAGCATTTGATGTTTATTAAATAAGTACTATTATTCTGCACAGTGACTAATGCAGTAGTAGTTCTAGTCCTATGTAGCAGCACTTTAAAATTTGTATTATAACAAACAAACTCAAGAATGAAAATTAAAATTTCACAGAATTTGACTTTTTTTTCCTCAACTATAAAAGCATAATATTTATGTAGTGGTTTTGGGCAACTTTTTACTAGACTATAGTCTCTTTGCTGCATATAGTGATTATGATCCCATTAGGAGTAACAATAGATGTATGTTTCAATCAGATACTTGAGTTAAAAAAAAAAAGTTTCAGAAAAAAAATTTCCCAGAAATGTTAACATACTTACTCATAAATACTTTTACAAGACGCTGTACTGTAATAATTTTTTTTTTTTTTAAAGACAAAGCTTTAGTAGATTATGGAAAAAGATCACTATATGGCTTAAAGAACTTTTTGCAGTGTTAAGACAGATATAGATAGGAATTCTGTAACATCTACTTACATTCACACTGTATCACATCTAAATTGAACTGCTGAATTGCTCCCATGCTTATTTGTTTTAATTCACTGTCCAGTAGCATCTGCATTAGGGATGTTGAAAGATGCTGGCAGGCTGACATGCAAGCTGTCTGGGCCACTTTTCCCTAGTAGAAAGAGCAACAGGTTTTCAGATAGAAACAAATGATATGTCACTAAAGAACTGCTTATCTGATTTGATTTTAATATACAGTCAAAGTCGTAATGATGCAGGACTTAGCTTAGAAGGGGAAAGATGACACTTGCTGTTTTTTCTTTGACCTGTTAGCTCTGTTTTTATTAAAACAATTGGGGAACTAAATTAAACATATATTAAAACAATTATTGATATTTCTTCTGGAAATTCCACAATCTTCACAAATAAAAGGACATTTCCAAATTAGTAACAATATAGGTTGCTGAAGCATATGAACAGATTTGTGGATTTTAATTTTTTTTTTTTACCCAAATAGAATGAAAGCAAGAACGTAATGAAAATCAACATGCTGCATATTTTTAACAATAGTCAGTAAAAAAACCCCAAACTTTATATAAACCAAAATCATTGCTTTCAGTTGGGGCGTTCCTCATAATAGCTTATGCTAATTATTGGCACTTTAATTGCTTGAATTCCACCTTGAAGCTTGTAGCCAAATTATTTAAAATATTCATGCTTATCCATCATCTTTTCAGGTGCTTAATAAATCAATGCTGTCAGTAATCAACTACTTACAAAATGAAATGTAGCCCTCTGCTGTACAAAATAGAAATAATTTTCCAATCACAGTCTAGTTATAACATTTCTCTTTACGACGAGACAAAAAATTTTCCAAACATGAGACCAAAAAACAAAGCACAAAATCAGATATTAATTTGATAAATTATTTAAAAATTAGTACAGAAAATTTGAAAGATATGGAAATTCTACCTTAGAATTAAGAACAGCAATTAAGACCAGATACCCAATCAGATATTCATAGCACTGCAATCTTTTAAAGCAGAGTGATCTTAGCTTTCAAATGCAATTATACCAATCTCTGTAGTTTAATGTACTTATTAAACCATGCTTTTCAGCTGATGTCTATGATATAACACGTATTGTAACAAAGGTACCTATCAACACGCTTACACGGAAGAAATCATAGTAACACAACACACCTACTGGAGCACAGAACACTATCGTTTTACTTATATCCATCAGTTAAGTGATGATGCCTATTCTCTAAAGCAATGGTTCTCCAGCTGTTTTCTGCAAAGTCAGGTTGATCAATTCACTGTTGACTCACAGAAACACATATAAGCAATGACAAGTGGTAAGGATAGACAGCAGTTCACTGTCCCAAAAAGTTTGGAAAGTTCTGCTCCAACATCTGAAGATCTTATCCTTAATAAGACAACTTCTTCCTATCATTGAATTTTCATGTATACGTATAACAGAATGCACATTTGGCCCTAAATATTTTGTACTATAAAAATCAGTTCTTTGTTAAAATGTAATTAAAATGTAGACAATACAATGA
This sequence comes from Phaethon lepturus, assembly GCF_000687285.1. Classification (NCBI taxonomy): domain Eukaryota; kingdom Metazoa; phylum Chordata; class Aves; order Phaethontiformes; family Phaethontidae; genus Phaethon; species Phaethon lepturus. The sequence goes on along the minus strand of NW_010553160.1, from coordinate 25,525 downwards.
AAAGCGGTCACTTTCCTCGCATGTCACACTGCAACAGTAAATGGCTTTTGCTAATACCTCTTTAGCATTAGGACACCTTGAACTGCTAGGAGCTTTATATCTAAAATGAGATGTCAGTTTCTTAATTGAAAGTCTCAGAAAAGCAAATAACATTTTTGACCAAAATAGATGAACTGACAACGAGGAATGTAAGAAATAATGCAAGAACAGCATGCTTAAAAGTCTCCCAAACCCAATGTTAATTACACTGGGAGACATGCAGCTCTATTTCCCAAGCAGAACAATATCAATATGAATGGAAAAAAAAAAAAAAAAGAGAGAGGGAAAAAGGGGAAAAAAGAAGGAAAAAAGGAGATGAGAAAGTGAATCAGTGAATCAATGGGACAAGAAGGAAAAAAGGAGATGAGAAAGTGAATCAATGGGACGCAGTTTATTTAATTACAGTGTAGTAGGTTTGAAAGACTTAATGGAAATGTCATTTTGATTTAATGGAACAACTAGTGCATCTCTGTTTAATGTACTGCTCCATCAAATCAGCTCCATGTCCTATTTATGCTGCCACTATAATGTAATAAAAATTCAACCAGATTAATAGGTTGTCAAGAAAAATTTTAACATTCAATTTATTTCATATGCAAACAATGTATACTCTATTAGTTTAAATAAAATCCAGAATTTTATATTCCTAACAAGCATCTGTAATTAATTGTCACAATCTGGCAAATATCAATAGCACTGGAGCACAAGATAATGGTTATAATACAGAAATGACATGGTAAAAGCCACTTGGACTTTAAATAACGTATCAATACATGTACATTTAATGCCTATTTTTAAATTTCATAAAATGGAAAATCCTAACATTTAAACTATTTCCAACTATGTAACTTGAACTACAGGCTTATTGTTCACATGGCACACCAACAAATAATAGACATTTATTATGCATAGTTTATATGTATTTGTATTACTCAATACAATCACCGAATTTTCATAAATCTAGAGGAAAAATGAAGCTCAGTATACAAATTAAAATGCTGGAATTTAACTGAGAAATCCTCTTCAAAATCCGGTGCTTCACAGTTCAAAATACACTGGATGTATGACATTCAGAAAAGAATGAAATTCAAATTCATGTTTGACAAACGAGATCTGGTTAAAAATCTCTCTCCAAATTTCCACCCTCCACCAATTAATCAATTCCGTGCCATTTTTTGCTAATGCATTTTGAAGAGGAAATTTAAGGATTCGTGAGCATAACAATAATGCATTTCTTTTCCAGAATGAAACAAATCTCAGTTGGTTTTAAAACATTCTTAATGTTTATTATTTGTCAGCTAGTATTATTATTATTATTATTAGGAGGGGTGGCTGTAGTTACTGTATCTAGCAATTAAATACCTATATTCAATAGCATGCGGAGATTCAGCAGGCTTCTCACATTTGCTCCAGTTGCCTCGCATTTGGAGATGCCACTATTATCTCCGCTGTGCCTATGCTAATTGCTGCTATCTACAAAACCTATTCTTCCACTCAACCAGTGTAAAGTTTAGGAAACAAGGACTCTATTCTATAAGCAAAAACACCTGCTAACAGTGTTAAAGGCAACTGTTTTTTCACCCAGCCTACACATTTTGCTGAAATACAAGTTTGTAAAAAGAGAAAACCCTTAGACAAACTTCTTATATTTCAAAGGAGCCTGTAAAGAGAATCTGCTGACATATTAAATCCTTTTTTATAGGAGCCAAAAGCTTTTCTCCAAAGAACAATTGCAGTAAAGAGACATTTGGCTCCTAGGAAATTCCCAAAGGGTCAGCCGTATGCATCCTTCCACGGCACCTCTGCGGTACTGCTAAGACCCATGCTAGCTGTCTCAAAAGCAGCTTTCATCATTCACTATGGTGTCAGTCAATATGATTTATGGACTGCATTCAACAAAGTCAAAGCATATAGAATGAGAAATATGACTACAATCTGCTAATTTGTTTTGTATTGAGCCACTTAGGAGTCAAAGACCCGATGTCAGGCTGAGACCAGCAACACAATTAACCGGCCAGTGACAGATTCATCCATCCTCCCTGCCAGGCCGTGCCAATCAAAGACAGCATGAAGCAGCATTTGGAGAAATCAGTAAGAAAACCCATTCTCTAAGTAGCCTGTGAAGGCTGTTGATTGACAGTTTTTGAATATAGCTGCAGAAACCCACCACCCCTTCACCTTCACTGCAAGCTGTGAAATTAGGCTTTTGCTGCCAATCACAGAAACAATAAAATAACACAAACTGCCATCCTCAGCATAAAAGGAAATAACAAAACTTATCTGTTAAATCTAAGAAGTGAAGCTGAAGAATTCATTTAACAATAAGAAATGACATAATGAAAAACTTTCTGAAAATTAAAAGAAACTAAACATACAGATTTTATCAGTCAAAATAACTAAAGCATGATATAACTTAACATCAGGACTAAACTCCAACTTTTGAACTATTGATAAAATAGAGGTATACTAAAAAAAAAAAACAATGGCATTTTTAAGAATTAATGTCACTTCCAGTCTCTGTCCCAAATTCTACTGAAATAATAAAAAATACCTACGTGAAAGTATTTTGTAACTATTACTTTTCAATAGTCATTCTTTTCCAAAGACTTGTCCAATACTAACTTTATACTGACAAAGCACATACCTAGAATAAAACTTCAGCTAATTCTAAACTTAGGTTAAAACCACATATATATACACCCTCTATAATTTCAAATTAACTGATCTGAAAATAGAACGTATGATTTTTCTTTAACTGTTCAAAATAAAATTCAAAAAAATGTAGGTCCTTAAGAACAAATTTGATCATCCAATTGATTTCATGAGATTGATGGCTGTACAATGAAATTTTAATTTTCTTTTTGATTCAAAGTATCTAGTGGCACTATAAACTGCAATACGAACTTAAAATGGGACATAGAAGAATCTGAAACCAGCAATAATCTCAAACAACTAAATTCTTGTGATTCTAGATAACAGAACTGTTAAAACCTGCATGACTCACAAATTATAACCTTCCAAAAGCAATGTAGCCTCTGTGCGCCGCATCTCTGAAATTCTGCTAGTGCTTGGTTATGACATAACTAGCACACTGACACCTATTCAACATTAACAGGAAATATTTCTACACAAAATATTCAATATTCCTACCGCTCATGACATTTATTAGCTTGATAGTTTGACATAAAGCTTAGTATTCAAATCGTAGAAATGGTCATTCGAGTGAACCACTAATGTCATCTAGTCCAACCTTCTACTTTGAGTAGGGCCGTTGCCAACACTACTTCAGGTCCATTGCCCTGTTTTTCTGGCTGAGCCTTAAAAAAACTGAGGATGGGAATTCCACAGCCTCTCTGGGTAACCTCATCCAACACTGCACTAGTCTCTTTGAGCAAACCTTTTCCCTAATGTCAAAGCTTCACCTCCCAAGTTTCTAACTGACCATAGCAAAATGTCAATTTGTCAGTCCTACCAAGAAGGGTTTGGCTCCATCACCATTGTGTCTGTCCTTCTAGAGGTTGTAGGCTGCCACTAGCTCTCCCCCCAGCATTCTCTTTAACAAACTAAATAATCCACTTCCCTAAGCCTCTATTTGTAAGTTATGTGCTCTAGGCTCCTGACAATTTGGAAACCCACTTCTCTCCAGATCCACAGAGCTACTGCTCAGCCAACTGCCTTCCAGACTGTAGCAATGAACAGGGTTATTCCTACACTGTGGACTCGAAGTGCCTTACACATTTGTTTGCTTAAACAGTGAACAGCACAGTGTACATTTGTTGCTGTACACTGTTTAAGTGAGCAAGATTCAACCAATTGAATGAGTAAAAGTAAGTTCAGAGATTTAGTATTCAGAAGCCACTCTTAACAGAATAATATTAATTTCAACACTTTCATTATTATGGAAATGCTTATGCCAAACCAACATAAAGTCCTTATACAAAAATTGATGACCTGAAAATAATTGTGGCTTGGAAGAATTCTTAAAAACAATCCATAACCTTATTAAAAAAAAAAAAAAAAAAATTTGAGCACACACATTCCCATGACCCCAGGCAGATGTAGCAGAGAAACGATGGAACTTTCACTGATTCTTTATTCTGTTATATCACTCTACTTTTATTGTGTATGCATGTGTCTCAGCTGCATTTTGATACCTGACCTCTCTTCCAAAAGGTCTCATAGTCTCCTCTAAATTATCTCATTTGGTATGTAAGGCACACCCCATCAACCTTCTGCAAGATTCTTAGGGCTCCTGCTGTCCCAGTGTATGGAAGACCAATATTGGTCATTAACATGATCCCTGCATGCAACTAACTACACAAGGTACACAGCAAGTCATCAGGAAAACAGAAGGGTCTTTTTATTAAATTATTATAAAAATTGAAGCAATAAGCCTGCAGGCAGTTCATAGTTTTTCAGTTCACATGCTTTTTCTTCATCTTGCATCTACTTACCGACATAGCTGCATGGTCATTGTTGTTATTCTGAGAAGGAAACCAGTAAGGCAATCAAAACAAAAAAATTAAGATGTACTGTCAACACCAGAAAAAAAAAAAAAAAAAAAAAGAAAAGAATAAAAATTGGTAGCAACAAAAGGTAAGGAAAAGCTTCCAAAAAGAACAATTTCAGCTACATGATTCCTTAAATTATTTTTTAAAACCTGTGAACTTACATAGTATTTTGTTGAGGCATAACAAAGAGATTATGATTTAAATAATACTAATTTGGCAATAAAATGTTTTTCTGTAATAAGGAATTGTATGCCAAAACATCAAAGTAGCAAACTTCAAATGACGAAGCATCTGTTGATATTCCTTTCCAGAAAGTTTTCATTATAAGAAGCAATATATTGCAAAATACTTAGGTTAAAAAATAAATGCCACGTTTATCATTTTGACTTCGAGAGGCTAGTGGTATGTCATCAACATACTTTGTTCAAGTAAGACTTAGAATTGCTCAGGACAGTAAGAATCTAAATGTAACACGATCCATTAATAAATTTTAATGGTAATAAAACTGCAGGGTGGAATAAAGATATTTTCTTTTCCAAAACTGCTTCTTAAGCACAGTAAACAAACACAGAGGAGAAAACTAAGATGTAAAACTTAAGAGGAGAAAAAGCTTTGGAGACGCAAGATATACCCAGTGATTCAGAGATATCAGACCCCAACTAAGCTGTGCCATGAAGCATGCAGGTTCAGTAAAATTGAGATCATGGTCTAAATGATTTAGATCTCTAATGTTCCAATAAAAATAATACAAATTGTATAAAACAGATATGTAACATAAGATGCATTTTTTAAGAGTCTATTGGTACAGAAATACTTCAGTGTAGCCCCACACGGAAGCACAAAAGGAGACGCGTCCCTGGGCATTTACACAGCTTACACATACAGCTAAAATAAAACAAGACTCTTAACAACAGGAACTCAATGACCGCAACAAAAAATTCGTAAAGAACATCTCATAACACTTCTAGAGGAAGACTACAGTTTGAAACAATATCAAAGAGAAAGTCAGTGACCCTTGAAAGAGACTATGGAGAACTGGTGTGGCCAGCTAGTGCCCCTAGCCCTAGCACAATGTCCTCTAACATTATTGGATATGCTAAGGTAGGAAGAGAAGAGAATCCTCTACCTGTCCTGCTCTTTTCCTTAGTAGAATTATGACTAGTGACCAGGACTTTTGTTCTTTAATTTCTAATTACAGAAAAGGTTCTGAGAAACTATTTTGAGCAATGGAATGTTTCTGCCAGCCATACAAAAATCATTATGGAAATGATACTGTGACATTAATGGAATAATCCATTAATGAAAAAGAATACTGAAACTATTCCAAATCTTAACTATGGCATATGAGAATCTAGCTTAGTTTAGCACTCCAAAGCACTTGTTATTTTAAAGAGTTATAGAACCTAGTTCTGTGCTTATCTTTGAAAATGCTTTTACTATAAATTTTCTCTTAACGAAAATAACTTACTATTAAAAATCTAACCAGAATCACCAAAATGAAACATTTTCATATAACCTCCACAGGTCATGCACAACAACATTGATAGGACTGTATGTTTCTACAACTGGCCAAGCCAGAATAGGGAGCGATACACAGGATAAGTCAAAAATTACAAGGAACCTCTTGCCAGATCAGACTAGTCATCCATATAGTTCTACATCCTGCTTGTGACCTGACCAGAGTTTGAAATTACCAAATAACCTCTTCATAGGAAGTAGCTTTCTCCAAAGGTGGCCTTGTGTTCCCAGGCACATATTTCTATTCCTTTCACACTTTTCAAGTCCTAATGCCACAGCTGTTTCTTTCCATCCCTCTTAACACATTACTTCAGTCTGTCTGTGGCTCATTTCCAAACAGTTATATCACAACATACATTCATGACAGACTTCTGTTCGTCTTTCTCTAGAAATTGCACATTCCTTAACTGCTGTATGCATATGACCATTGATGAGCAGTGACATTTGTTCACACTGCTTTGTATGTTAAGTTACAATGAATTTAACTAACTTGTTATTCTTTATCATAAAACACTCAACTGATTTGGCACAGAAGCACGTGCCTCACATGTCACATTCACATCAATATTACGTGACACATTTTGAGTGGATTCTGTCTTTGACTCGATTAAAAAAAAAGGAGACTGAAGAATCACAGCCTATTCACATGTGATTTGGAAGACCAGGTAAGCCCACTATGCCAGCAATTTCAACACCTTGATGTGCAGGAAAGGAGATTATCTTTTATTTCCAGTCTGGAGCCTCAAAACATTCAATGTATTGCGAACTTATTCTTTATAGGCATTGCATGTGGCTAAAGCACTCAGACATCAGTGTGACAGTAGCAACCAAGGACAAGCTGATGAAAAGCAGATGTAGCTTGAAAGCCTTATTGAAGTTACTCTAGACCTACAAAGCTATAAACTATTACAATGATAAATCAAACTAGAAATAGTCTTTTTTGTCTTAAAGCAAACGAAAATCAGACAACAGAATGTAACACTTAGTACAAAAAACAGGTTAACAGTACCCTTTTACCCAGGACAAAATAACACAGGACACATTTTAGTATGAACAAGGATTAATTTCAATGAAGCTCAGTTAACTAGAATCAAATAACTATTTATGATCAAAACTATCTAGCTAAAAACAAGCTTAGAGAATGTAAAACCTCCATAATCTTATGAACAAATGCAGGTTTTGCACCAATTCTGCATTGTTTGAATCAATATACAGAGCCAATATGGTTAATTAAAAAGGCCATCTGATGCTCTAGAAAACTGCATGAGTTCTTACACCCTTAGCTGTTGTTAAAAATATTACTGAAGTATTTGAAAGTATTTTCTAAGTATTACCATAGGTAAGCATCATCACACAGAAACACATTTAAAAATACAACTACCAGCATGTATACAATTAAAAAATAACTTCTATCTTCAAAAATCTTAGTAATTTAAAATAAAATAATGCTCCAGTAGTTTGAAATTGAACTTAATTTTGAACACTTACAGGTAAATGAGTAAAAACTTGAAACGTGCTTCTCAAGAAGTTAATAAGGTCCATTAAGTATCCACTGGCTCTTCCATCCGACTCAGACATCGTCCAATCATAGTCAGCAATCTGAATAAATTCATCTATTTTTTGGTTAAGTTTTGTGTATATTTCTCCTTCTGCAGCATGCCTTGCATCCTGAAAAAAAATTGTCTGCAATTGTCAGAATCCTAAAACATTATTAGAATGCAGATAAAATTACAAACAAAACTGAAGCTTTGTGTTTTTCTTAGATTCAAAAAATATTTTATTTAAATCAATATTTTAACTTTTATCTTACAGTAAAGATATGGTTTTTAAAATACTCTCATAATGTATACTATAAGAGTGCTTATAACAGAATGTCTACAGAATAATCTAAGTTCTCAGAGAAAAACAAAATTCATTTGAATTTGGAAACAAAGGAATGGCTTTACTCTCTTCACAACAATCACCTTTAATTCAGCCTTACAAATTTATCAACCCAGACACAAAGTTTATTTTCCTCTCTTTTACAAAGAGAACAACAAAAGAATCTAATTATTTTATCTACTACAGCTGAAGGTCCAGCAATCATATGCTTTTTATGTAATTAATGTCTTAAAGCTGCACATCTGAAGAATACTCGTCATTTTTCATCCTCCTTTAAATATCCTGATCACTACACACCATGATTCGGAGCACTCCCTTACTTCCTCCCACCCCTTCTTTTTGTTCTGCCACCACATCGACTCTACTTTTTGGAACAGTAAAGAGGTAAAGTCTAACATTTTCTGTGAAGTTAGTTTATGATGCTATCAATCTGCCTTATTTGTTAGGGAACATCCTTATAGATACAATGGGATCTACGTACAGATGCTTGATAAGGTGTATCTTGCTGGAAAGGCATTCTTTTGCCATCCTGGAGTTTAAAGATACCTGATAAATACTATGTTCTGGTTTGGGCTCAACATGAAACTTTAATTATTTCTCAAGATCAGTGAAGACAGACAGACATTTAATTTTAAGTGAACTGGTCAGTTGCTGAAGGTTTTTAGAGAGTAAAAATAGGCTAGGTATACTGGAGTAACACAAATGCAGATTAAATTCCCATTGCTAGTTTCCTCTGGGAGAAAGCGGTCCAAAAACATGGCACTTCAGGAAAGGTGTAAATAGGAAATGCAAAAAGAAAAAAAAAAAATCAAAATTATCTGAGGTTAAAGGAGGCATCACATTGAGTGTGTCAAATTTGGTCTTCAGCCAGGCCTCAGGCCGTGAGGCACTTCAGGAGGAAGCAAGCAAGCATGTAGCCCTGCCATGGAGAAATATCAAAGTACAATTCCCTAAAAATAGCATTTTTGCTGCCAAACCAACTTGTAAAAGGCTCCACTGAACAGCTCTCCCAATCCAACACACAAGAATCTGGCAACCTCTTACCATGTCAAATAAAGGAATATGCTGACATCCACAATTTTGTAGATGGCTTTGACTATAAAAGCCTCAGTTAAAGTCAAGTCTATGTTTAAAGTTTTTAATTAATGATGACACCTCAGTTTCAATAATCTATAACAAAAAGACTTGCAAATAAATCTGCTTAGGTTTAGTGTGATTGCCTGGTTTTTTGTGTACTTTTTGTTTGTTTAAAAACAAAGTCATTTACAGAGTGATTGTATTGTCTTCACCAGTTAAGTGTTTCTAGTAACTGGCAATAGCAAGACTAGTCCTTCAGGTTTTGTTTCTGGAAGGCTGTTTTTGGCTACCTTTTATTTTGTTTTGGCTATTGGGTTACAACTGGAGCAGTGTGCTGCCAGTACTTTAAGCAAGGACTGTTGCTCCACTCCCTGAGGTAGCTGTGAACAGCCAAGCGATTGGATTTCAAACCCTGAAGTTACTTCTGAGAAGCAGCACTGTGAATCCCATGCACAAGTCAAGAAAGAGTGAATTAGCAGTATTCAGATTTGGGATGACTCCTAGAGACAGATGAATTAATTCCATCTCTTCTTTTAAAGTGGTGAGAGTATTGCATCAAAAACCTTTTGAAAGCTCACCAGATTTTTTCCCCCGTTATAAAAGTGAAAAGGGAAAGTGCCACAGTTCTATTAAATGGCTTCTTTCTCAGAGGATGTCCTGAAGCCCTGCACAGGACTTGATGCTGTGTATCTGGTTCTTAAAAAGCCGTTACACAGCTTAATGCTGAGACCCTGGGCTCAAAACATTCTATTAACTAGATCTGCAAATACATGTATTCATGCTTAGTGTGACTGCTGATTTAAGCAAAGGAAAACAATGGTCATCCAAAGCCAGAAAACACGGCTATAAATATTGAAAGCGACAAAATTTTTTAATATGATAAAATGAGACAAGTTTGTTGTTTGGTTTTGGTTTGTGGGGGTTTTTTTATTTCCACCCATGTGAAACAATGCTTGGAGAGTTTAAAGGACATCTTAAAATGAGATCTTACATACAAAATTAAAATGAAAAAAACAGCCCTCTACAATAGTAACCATGAAATAGGTCTGAAGGCTTCTATTAAAAAAATACAGTGTAGACATATTTATAAGATCATCTCATGGAATGTAAACGTGATCAATGCTGCTAATAAAAGGAGATTTTTGACCACTCTGGAAGAATGGAGGTGACATGATTTGCCACCAGGAGACTAATTTAATAACAGTAGAACATACCAAACTCTGTGAGGGCCCAGTTGGGGAACTGAAAGCAGTTTTTCATTAAATAGAAAGGGGGAAAAAAGAAAAAGAAAAAGAAAAAAAAAAAAGAGGAATTAATGAGAAAAGAATTTTTTACTACAAGTGGAGAACGTTGTGTTAACACGTTCTCCAGAGAAAGAGAGGGGAGAGAAACCATTAAAAAATTCTTACTTGTTTGTCAGTGTTCATTCTGTATTTTTCCAAAGTGCATAGATACTAAATTCACTAAACACTGATTTAATATTCTGTGATCCCCTCCAATAGAACTTAGAGAGTTTATAGGATAGTTAAACATAATTTACAGCATAAGCAATCAGCTCAAAGTATAATGCAAACTTTCAACTGCATTTATTAAATGAAATTCAAGGATAAAGAACATCTTAATGAACATACCTCTTAATGAGATCAAAGACTATGGCTTCATTAAGTGTTTTGTTTGAATGTTAAAAAGATTATGGACTGACCTTACATGAAAATACCTATAGATATGGAAATTCAAAGAGCCACATGCATTATTGGTACCAACAAGCAAACTAGGCAGGCTGGATCTTAAGAACAGAGCAAAATTAGTAAAATTACTGGTAGGGCAATGGTAACCTAACTGCAGTTGCTAGGCCAGAACCTGTCCTGCCTTATTCATTAAATCCTTAGCAAAACAAATGACAGTTAATGGGAAAATTGTTGGCAAACTGGAAATATGAAGTGTCTTACAATGACGATGTCTTATTCCACCTCACCCACCTTTTAACATCTACGCCAGAGGGGATATTATAATAGGATAGGTTACATATTGCATCAAGAGAAAAAATGAAGTACAGAAAACAGAACTAGTCTCAATAGGATTAGTCCTCTTTATCCCATAAATACAAGAAATCACCCTCCTTTGTTTCAGTGCACACTGAAAAAAACCCAAATACCTAAAGTTCAAGTTGCAGCTGCTTTGGGATCCCTGATGAATTTTGAGGGGTTTTTTGTTTCTCTTTCAAAAATTTCTGTTTAGAAGCCCCAAATTACTAAGGCAGCAATGCACTGGATGAATTAATATCATAAGGTAGCCCATACAAGATTATTCTTCTGTGAGTATATTTTCTTCAGAAAGAAAACCCCAAACCACTCCCAAATACACACATTTGCTTCTATTCTAACAAAAAAATCAACTCAGCCAGACTCAGTCAATGAAATAGTTTCTGCCATATTTCACATATATGAATACCAAAATTTGGTTCTTCGATGGTTCATGTAGATAAGCAGTTGCCATACAGTCATGTTCCCAGTGATCAATGTCATAAGTATTATTGTGTGTATAAATTTAAAGAACATGTAAACAAAATATGAATTCTAGAAAGATAATTTAATAACTTATGCTTTGTAGCACATTCTTAATACTGTTTTTATATTACTAAGTTACACAATTTGAAAATATACCACAAAATAGTTCTATTGTAGAATAAAAACAAATAAACAACACAAACATTTTAGATTAAACTAGCTGTTTTGATCGATTCCATTCGAAAGAGGAGAGAATACACACATTGTAACTTAATCTATTGAAAGCTTCTGGTGCAGTTAAACTTACCTTGTCATTTTGTAACTTAATAAAAGATGCATCTGAAAGGGAATGTTGATGCTTCTCACATACTGACATATTTCAGATCATACCGATAATATACAAAAAGTGTTTATCTGCTCAGTGTTACAACTGAATTCTTAACAGTTCAGAATTGTTTCACAGTCAAAAATGAGAAAGCAATGCAGCTTTGCCATCACTCCCTTTTGTTTTAAAAGGCTTCATTTATAGTGATTTTAATGTACCTTTTCAGACACAGTCATATAGCAGATGACATATACCATACCTTAAATGTAGAAAGTCCATAAAGTCTTGCAGTGTGAACAGTCACTTGTGAAATATTAGTAATGTTAGATATAAAATCCTCAAGGTATTTACAGGCTTGTTCCAGGTGTGTTGTGTTTATAATGATCTGAACAAGCTACAAGAGACAAAAAATTCTTGTAAAAATCCTTCTTGTATCACCCATTGCCATTTGATTTCATAAATGGTTACTTCTTTCAGCAACAATGCTACTAGAAATTAATTACAGTATTTCAGGTTACCACCTATTAAGTGTTAGTTTTCAAGTTCGCGTTCAAATACCACTAATGAGTAAGACTACAGTTTACATAAAAATTATGCCATTTTAAAAATGAAGATTGCAGACACCTACTCAGTGAAATAAATCCAACTGATATTTTAGAATTAAAAAAAGGAAAATAAAGGAAAATATATTGCCAAAAGCTAATTACTAATTTGTACCACAAAAATAACTTTTTTAAAAATTACTGCTATTAAAAAAAATTGTCTGCAGAATGATACATTCTCAAGATAGGGAATTTCAAAAATAAGGTTGTGAACTCCTCCCCACCAGTAGTAACAATCTGCTTGTACATGCTACATGTTTTTAAAAAGCAGAACCTGCATTTGCATTCAGTTTGCAAATTAGACAATGTAAATAATCCATAATAACTGAAATATCAGTATGTTATATCTTAATTCTCACTCCATACTCTCTGTTTTAGTGAACGCTAATATAATGCTTAGGAAAATAAGTTTTCTCATAAAACATATTGACTTGATAATGAAGCACCTCAAAAAACACTAGTGAATTTATTTTCATATCCCTGAAAATATTCCTGTACCAATTTCAAGAACATAGAAAACTACATCTCAGAAAAATTGTATGGCTTGTCTTGCTAACATGTCAATATATGATTTACAGAGCTTTTTCGTCATCATCATCATCTTTTCATCTATATGAGATGTTACTGTAGTTTAAAAACAACATTCTAACGGTAACAGTCTAAGTCCTTCTCAGCATGTTTCAGTAGGTACCTGCTGTCTCCTGACATTGCATGTACCTGCAGCAAATGTTTAAAGTGATTCACTGTCTCACCGTGTCTTATTCTGTCTAATAAGCAAATTAAACAAGAGTTCTGATGAAGAAAGAATATGCACAAAACCTACTAAAATATTTTAATTTCAATTATTGCAGAAGAAAGTTTCACATGTTAGAGTGAACTTCAGATTTTATATTCCTTGATGTGGTAGGGGTTCACTCTGAAACTTTACACAGTTCATGTGAGAGAGATTTTCTTCCTCCCATCCCTCTCTTTTTTTAATACTAAGAAAAAGAAACTCAACAATGTGCTCCTAATTGCTAGACAGAAGCAGAACACACGAACCATGCTCTCTCTGTATGCAACCAAAGTAGTGTGTGTCTTTGGTTTATTTCTTGCAAATCTCTGTTTATCATACTGGAGACAGAACTCTCTCATTGTCATCTCTCAAAAGGCATCCCTGTGTAAATATACTTCCAGCTAGACCCAGCACTGTATTGTATTATTTAGGCAACAGAGACTGAGGCTTTTTTAGATTTCATCTTTCACCTCTTTAAATTTTCATTCTTAAAGCAAACACTACTATTTTTTTGTACACAAATCTTAATACCACGGTATATCTACATTTACAAGAAGAGTTTTAGCACTAATTATCTTAAAAAACACAGCTTTGAGTGTGTGTTTTAAAACTTACCTCTGTTAAACCTATATGAGGTTTTTTAATTAGGTTCTGTAAACAGCTACTTAGAGTTCTTGTAAGCAGCAAATTTGTAGATTTTCTGAGCATATCATCTACTTCTGTTGAGCTGAAAAAAAATATTTATTTTTATAACTATGCTGTGCATTACAATAATTTGACAGTAATACTTAATATTTTTATTTTTTCCATGCAAAGGGAACTTTTCATGTTAAGAATTCCCTATGTGCATTTAATTTCTGGTTGATCCCAGTCTTCTGTGGTCTACCACATAGAACACCTCATTTGCTTACCAAATTATCCATTAATTGAATTTTAACACTGAAGCAAAACCTGTTATTTTTAGATTTTGGACATGTTTATAGACACAGCAGTTCGGAAAGAGTAATTTGTGGGTTTTAATGAGTTACTAAGGAGGTCAACATGCACTCATTAGTACGTGTAAATTATAAACAGTATCAATTAAGAATGTGTGAAAGTGAATCATTTACATCTTGCACAGTGCAGAAGTGGGTGACCAGCCACGAATATCTTCCAGACTTTAGAACTATGAATGTTAATTTATGTATTTAAAACTAAGTTTTGAAGGCCACATGAGGAAAGGAAATGGGAAAATTGTGATGTTTTCCATTAGAAAAAAGTGGGATGGAAGAGGGAATGAGCATGCAGACATCACATTTTGTTGCAGGAGAAATCATTGGTAAGGAACTCAAAACACTGGAAGGGAAAGACCATTCAAAGTAATCAGGGGTGCTACACAAATACTTTGATACCGATCATGTCAGAAATTAATTTTTCAAATCTTACATGCTTTGTTAATTAAATAAATTCTCTAGATTATTCAAACCAGCCAGTTTTAGACTACTTACCACGTCAAGCTACCTTCACCCATACAGACATACACATATGAAATACATGCTATAGCACTGAGAATCGTAGATTAAATATAAATACTTATAGATGTAAATTATACATAAATTATGAAAGAAGCACAGCTAGAAAGTACAAAATATATTATCAATTGAATATATATTTTTAGGCCACCTGGAAGTTATAGGTTACCTTATAGTGACATGGCTGATACTTAGCTTACCTGCGGTGAAGTGACTCTGAAAACTTAAGGCTTGCATAAATAAATTCCTTAACCTGGATATAAATCTGAGGCACTGACTGAGACATTGGAAGCTTCTTTGGAAAGGATTGCTGTGAAAATAAAAGACAGCATTATTTTACACTTGAAACTGATTCTAAGGAGAGCTTGGTATTAAACGCAACAATTAAAAAGACACTTAATACTATCAATACTTTATCTTAAGTTTTTCTGTTTTTCATCAAACAGTGGTATGCGTTGGGCTGACTTCTACATCTGTTTAAATAGTTTATACGCAAAATAGAACTTACTGAAATTACAATGAAGTTTGGAAACTTCATGTAATTTAAGATCCTTTCATAGAAAGAAACTTACAGACATTAAAAAACAGGTTGCAAGTCACCTTAATCTGAATGAACAAGACGGATATAAAGTGGGATGAGAGGTTCAGAAATGCAACCATTTTTTTGCCAAAAGCAAGCAGTAAAAAAAGGGTTTCAGAAGTTCAATACATGTGGGATTTTCAAAGCATCTTCAGAATGTTTAGGCATGTATATTTACTATCATATATTTACTTTCTCTTGATGGTTCACAGAAGCAAAGCATTTTGAATTCTTTTCAACAATTTGGATCAACATGTGGAAAATACTAGTAGTCTGTAAGAATAAAATCGTGCTTCTTACTTCACTTCTAAAGCTAATATTGTACTTGGGAGGACTGAAAGAAACAAATTCAATTAAATCTACACAAACCAAATAGATGTTTCTGCACTGAATATATAGGTTTTGAAATTTGCAAAACAATTAATTTTCTGTTTACTCTGTAATGCATGAGAAAAACAATTAACAATTGTTTTTGTAATTGTATTACACCTGGAGAATTCCATTTCTCTAAAAAAAAAAGCATTAATCAACAGCAGCTCAACATTTATGTATTAAAAAAACAAGACAAAACAGTTTACCTTGACATTCTCCTAATCATACCTCTTTATTTAAGATTAAGTGGTGTGACAAATGTGTCATGTAAGTGCCAGGTTTTTGTGTCATTCAACAGTGATAGCAAGCATTTTTTAAACAATACAATTTACTTCAAATACATGTTCATCTGATTTAGGTAATTTATTTTTAACAGATAAAACAAGTGCTATTACGTACAACTATTTTGGATCATCACAATATTCTGTCAGCAGGGCTTGAGTTTCAACCTTCACATATTCAATGAGCTAAGAGAAGCAATTCTTTATCCTCTACAGGGTCTGGCCAATACAGGAGCACCCAACACTTTCTATCTGATTATTAGAGCAGGCAGTAAGAAAAAGACCCAGAGCTACAAGCCAATCGCTTCACTTCTGAATACAGAAAAGTACTAAAATTAGATGCTACAATCAAACCATGATAGTTTGGCACATTCAATCTAAACAGCAGCGTGCAGACAAGACTGCTTCATCCAGTCAGATTGGATTGGATGTTAAGTATGTAGTAGGTTCTGGTCACAGTTCTGCCTAGTGTGCTGCAAGCAACTCCTATGATAAACTTGCCTGTAAAATGTGAGGGTGATTCATCCTAACCTATAGTTAAAAATGAGACACTCACATTTGTCTCTTTTTTACTAAACGGAGAGAAACAGACATTTTCAAAGGTGAAATTCCCCTTAATATGTTATAGGCATCAGAGATGCATCAAATGGAATTAGCCCTCTGGGGTGTTTATTCCTCTCTATCAACTACACAGGCTCCTTCAGCTACCAGCCTGAACTTACCCATCTATTTTTTTTTTAAAACATCAAAATGTAGTTTAAATTAACCCACCCAATAGGGCCTCCCAGTGCCTTATAGCCTGAGGCAACAAGAGAGAGGTGAAGTGGATGAGATTATAAACAGCAATCAATAGAAGTGATGTTGTAGCATTTATAAAGTTTCCCCTCCATGTGGATTCCCTGCTATTTAAGAACACATAAAGTAACACTGCAATCTTTCTTTCAGTAAGGATACTTAATGATTCTTTCTCCTCTATTCCACTGCCTAGCTGACAAAACTTTTAGGAACTCAATAATCTTCGAGATTTCTGCCTCTTTGCTAAATTTGGTTGAAGTCAACTGAACTGCTTCAAAAATTGCTAAGACAAGAAAAAAACAACTCAGAATGCCTTATTTCTAATGATGTCCTTCTGATTTACATACAGGTTTCAAACTCTTTTCAGAGACATGTAAAAAAATGTTATCCCTGCTTTACAGATGAATTAACAGGGACAGAAAGATGTGAAGCGACTTATCAGCATGACACAGCTGGTCAATGATAGAGTTGAGAACAGAATCCAACCTGATTCCCACTTTACTCTCAAGTTCACCAGCCCAAAAACTAAGGATCAGTGAGATTCTGCCCATAAAATATCTACAAAAAGTGCTGCTCACTATGAAATAGAAATCCTTCTCTGTGTCATAAACCAAAATGAAAATTGCTGGGTACAAAGAATACATTTCCCTTTTGCTGAAATAGGAGCCAAAGCTTTGTATTAATCATACATATATGTAACTACACATGCCTACACAAGTAACATCTACACATGCATGTTGATACATGAGACAGAAAATGAGAGAGGCTAACAGACAAAATTATTTAGGACAAGTTAAAAATCTCTGCAATTTATCAGCAAAATATGTCATGCTAAATAGTATCCAGGGTGTGGTATATTTCCAACACTGTAAGGGATTTCCATTCTGTTTATCTTATCTTAGTATTATAATGGCTAAGGAAATTAATGTGATGGAGGAAAGCGTCCAGCAAGCACTCTGGAGTCTTCTTCAAAAATTAGCATAAAACCCACCTTTAGTTTTTCATCTTCACTGCAATACTGTATTAATGAGATGCAGCCATTAAATTTGCCTGGTAAATCCGTGCTGAATCATAGAAGCAGAGTATCTTTTTACTTTGGCAGATATCTGCAGTGATGGATCGTGTATAAACCAGCTTCCCTCTACAACAGTTACTGTCATGTGGTTCTTAGATTTAGTTCTCCTTTACAGATTCCATGATGGGCCTGTTACTTCTTCATCAGTACTACCAAAACCATATTTGATGAGCAGAACATGTTAATCACCTTTCTGTGAAAGGAGTTTGTAGTGAAAGAATGGCTGAGGCTATGAAAGAATATCCTGTTGGAATGCTATTACGGCAAAATTATTTACAGTGTCTTCATGTTTATTTTGCCCCACATACTCAAACACAAATTTAATTAACTTTAAAAGTAAAATACAAAAGTTTCTGTCTCTAACAGATCCCTGTTTTACACGTATTTTTGCAATACTACAGCATACAATATACTATGAGTTACAAACCCACTGAGTTGCAAGAAAATCTAACTAATCAAAGACAGATTGTATTATAATTACATAAAGACTGTATCAGTTAATGTATATTATTGATTTGTTTACAAAACAATGGGTTTCATTATTTGCTCAAATATCAGAGCAAATGACTAAAGCTTTCATTTTCGTATTTATTTATGACTAGATAATTACACACAAAGAAGGTGATTTAGCCTCTTAATCTACCTAGCTTTTCAAATTTTAATTGCTTTTTAATTATAAAAATCATTACTGTCCCAAGTGTCTTTAATTGGATTTTGGCAAACTTTAATAACATAAAACTCACTTACCTTATCAATTTCTGGATCTTGAAAAGGAAATTTGCTTATAACTATTTTGTACTCCTCTTCATTTGCTACAGGAATAGGGCTGTAGTTGTCCGCTTCAAAAATATCCCTGGTGAATTAGTTAGTAAAGTGAAAAAAAAATTAGGACATGTAACTTATTGACAGTATTTACCAGTGTTAAAACATGTAAATGAATATAAATTTTACTACCATACTTAGGCATGCAGCTTCAAAAACTTATGTGCTGCAATCATCATAATTTCAGACATCCAAACTATTTTTAGATTAATTTGAAAGTACCTTATACATGCTAACTCTTTACACTGTGTCTAATCACAGAGAAAAAAATAGCTGAAAGCATTTCAATATGTATGATTCAAAGCATATTACAGCAAAAGAACTTTAGATCAACCAGTACACTCCAGAGTAAACCATGAGATATTTACTAAAGTACCTAGTAGCCTAAACTTTGCCTACACTGAAGCAGATATTCAGAGTGTCTCACTTAAGTACCATAGCTACATATAGTCAATAGAGATGATGCAGAGAACTTCAACTAGGCACACGGCCACAGTGTTAAATATTCTCTGGACTTTTCTGCTAGTCAAGTGACTATACTAGGAGTCTAAAGAGCCTGAGAACCTTAAGTGGTTAATTTAATTTTAAGGTTTTCTGTAATACAATGTAACATATTTTATGGTAAACAATTTCTGCACATTTAGACATCACACCCTGTCTGCAAACAGGCTTTGGAGTACAGTCCCAGGCTGCCCTATTACTGGGTTTACAATTTACTGAATCAAATGGTTCCAAAAAATAGGTGGAAACCAACCTGCATTAAAATACCATCACGACATACTGGCAATGTAAGTAGTCTGTCAGGGAGATACGCATAGCAGCTAACTGTAAACATTAAGACAACCTAAATTAAGAACCTAATGCCCTATTGCAAAAGCCAAGAGTTGTTAGGTTCCTAATGAAGAAAACCACACTTCTCTCTCCTGCATGTTTCTCCAATAATGTCCCTTTGGAGACCTTCCTTCTCCCCATTAACTACAGAAGCAGTACTCCATGGCTCTTCTCCTAAGTATGAGTTACATGTGATGAGTATCTTAGTCCTATACAACTTGAAATTCATACACAATACCGAGTTAATAAATTCTTGCAGAATTACAAGTCTATCAAAAAAAATTGTAGACAAAAACAATAGATGCAGTACAAAAGGCACAATTATTTTGAAATACTAACCTGAAGAGTCCAGACCACTTTTTAAGAAGTGTTTCGTTGTACTGGTCTCTTATCTCAAATAAAAGATCAAATAGTCGGTTCACAGGAAAACCATAGCCCTAAGGTATAAAAATTAAAAGGGTAGATAATTCAAGAGCTAATACATTCAATTCCTATCACATCACTTCAGGACTCTGAGAGGAGACTTATTATTCAATCTTGTCACTTCTAGAAAACAAATTATAGTACTTTAAACACACCACTACAATTACAAGATTATATATTAAATTCTTACCAAATACTTTATCCTGTGCTTTCAGTTTTCAAGCAGAAATTTGTCCCATTTCTCTATAGCATTTTAACTTGCTATTCATGTATATAACTGATCTTTTTTATCAGTCTGTTAAACATTGCAAGAATACTTGCCAATTATGTTCATTTGGTCTTTCAGCTAGAGAGTTAATGGTAACTGGAATGCTATTCTTGCTAAAGATCAGAAGCAAAGCATTTATAAAAAGACAAAAATGTACACAAATTACAATGCTAACATTAATTTTGCACAGTTATTAATAACCGGATGACAGCTGGATAGCCCAGAATACATACATTAAATTCATAATACTGAAAAGGAGGAACCAAGGCAAGAAATACATATATTTTTAAAATATTATTGTGTAATTTTGTTCTTGATTTATATATATATGATTCAGGAAAACCCAAAGCATTGCACTTACTCACCTAAAGGAAAAATTTGACTCTGGGAATTTCAGTTAAATTACTAATATAATATGTACCTGCAAAGTATCAGCAAATACTACAATCAGATTCTTCAGTTCCAGAACAAGGTCAGGATCACTGCAATACGACTGAAAGTGAGAAATTCTGGTTTTGTTAAAAGGATTTAGAGTATGGGACATATGTTTTCAAAGAATATTAGCACAGAAGGTTAAAACTCTCCAGTCTTATTCCTGACTGACCACCTTAGTAAAAAACAACTTAGATTCACTTGTCTTCACTTAGTTGAGCTACATAAAAGTATTTGTTAAATTTTTATATGAACTATCAGTAGCATAAAAGCTCAGAAAAAGCAAACTAAAATATGAGATTCAACAAATATTACTATGTTGTACTGAGATTCAAAACCAGCAGATTACATTTACTTCAGTGGAACATAAGCACACATCAAAATGCTTTGCTAAATCAACACCAGAGAGGTTTCCACAGGACCTTCTTTTAAACACTAAGCTCGGGTCTAACTAGTGTTAACTGTGCCACCTCAGTCTCCCAGTTGTATGGGAAAACACTGTAAAATACTTTCTAAATAAATTCAAATTACAAATTTGATGGTAAAAAATCAAGACATTAAGTTATATACGCTACCAAATGACTGAAATTCAGAGGTGTGGAATCCTACAACTAAGGCTTTCATAGAATCATAGAATACCAGGTTGGAAAGGACCTCACGGATCATCTGGTCCAACCTTTCATGGCAAGAGGACAGTCTAGATTCTTAAAAGTGTCCTGGGGAATCCACCACCTCCTGAATCCACCACTTCCCTGGGGAGATTATGCCAATGGCTGATTGTTCTCACTGTGAAAAGTTTTCCTCTTGTGTCCAATCAGACACCAACTGGAATCTCCCCAGGAGTCCCCCAGAACATCATCCCTCATGTTCTCCATGTGACTCCTTGTAAAAAAGGGAGACTCCATCTTCTTTGTAGCCACCCTTTAAATACTGGAACATGGTGATAACATCTCCCCTAAGCCTTCTTTTCTCAAGGCTGAACAAACCTAGTTCTCTCAGCCTTCCCTCAGCCCTCACCTCAGCTTCACTATTTGCAATACTGGATAAAGTAAAAAAAAAAAATTACATTAAAATAATTTAAAGCAGCATGAGAATATAGTATTGCTTAAAGACTCTATACACCTGTTTCACTTTTCTTTAATTTTTGCTCTTAGCATACTTCAATAAAGTAAGGGTTTGGTTTACAATACCTCATAAGACAAGATACACTTATCTAAACATTAGTCTGTACTAGAATGATGTTTGAAAGATATTGTGACAGAATTGGTTTTGATGGGAGTTATGCCTTTTGAGAAGAAATAGTGACCAACTACATGACAAGACATTGAAGAGTTCTTTAGAGATTACCATTACTTTTACTCCTTAAATTACCATATTCCTACATAAGTGTATAAATCCATACACAGCCAATTAACTTGCAAAGTATTTAGCTTAAAAAAATGCTGACTATATCTCAGTTTATCCCAATCCTCTAAAATTAATTAAAAAGTATGAGAACATCTCATGTGCCACTGATCAGTAAAGGCCCTATAATAAAACTATAGTTGCAATCTGAACTTTTTCCCCATTTTTCCCCATTTTTCCTCAGTATATACGAAATGTAAAATATTCCTCGAATTAAAGATCAATCCTAATAAAAATAACAAAACTACATAAAGGAACTGCTTCTAGCAAACATTAAAAAGGTAAAGATAAAACTATGATATTTTTTCCAATAGTAAAAGTTGTACCACTGGTAAACCTTGAAGCAATTTACTATCAGTCAGTCTGAGTGAACAATGGTACTCCATTGGTTTTCACAGAGGAACAAGAAATAGCATGCAGCTATTCAGCATCACTGGAGCTAAGGCAGAAATGTAACTTTACGAGACACACTTTCAATGTACTGAAATACTCAGCTGATACAGAATTACATTCTAACATCTGTGAAGATTTTTCTAATACCTTTACTTCAACATAAACATATTACTACTATAGGATAGAAGAGATCGCTCCAAGGGTTTTGCTGATGGAGTTTATTTTGGAAACACAGCATTTGGAATGATAATTAGGAACTATTTCCTGGTGGTGCTTTCAGTGCTGAACTATTCAATCTGATCTAATGAAGAGGTCAGTTGAGACTAATGAGGAAGGATTGCAATAATAACAGCAGATTAACTCTGCATATTCTAAACTGCTGGACTAAGAGAAGGTTTGGAAGACCCAGTGAGTTGTAAATCAGTGGAGGATTATGCAAATAGCCCATGGCTGTGGATCACAGCCTGATACTGTTGGGAAAAACAAAAGCTTGGCAGGCTCCCTCCCAAATCTGAGCAATTTTTAATCACAAGGAAAAGAACACGAGAGGTGTAATTTTTCACTTTGTTACTATTCCAGCTTTAAATATACAGAGCTCTGAAGTAGGAAGATATAAACTACAATACTGATAAGACTTCTCACTTACTGAATGTGTTCTAAGAACAGCAATGATCTTGGAAAGGGCCATGTTCCAGAGTTCATCAGTATACGTTCTAGTTACCAATCCTTGGGTTACATGTAAAATGTGGTCCTCTACTACAAAGAAACTAAAACAAAATAATGCTTGAATTATTAAGTTGTTTTCTAATATTAGAGCAAATTCTACCCTTTCACACACTAGCATAGTTAAACCGTTCCCCAATCAAACACTGACACTTTGGTAGGTTTGGTGTTCTGCTTTTCCCAGCATGAAGTCAAAATGTGAAGTTTGTTTCACGCCAGCTGGAGCCCAGGCTGCTGGAGGGTCCTTGTGGGGCACCGTACTGGCAGGATCTGGATGGTCTTCCCCACTCAGATCCAGCAACAACCATCCACATGATTTGTGTGGAAACTGAATCTTGCAGAAGGAAGTTTTTGGACAATGGGAGAACAGAGGGTGAATTAAGAATCAATATAGTAAAACTGAAATAAATCTCCATTCCGAAAACTTACCCTACAATTTGACTGAAGTATCTTCTATAGCCTTCTACTGTTTCATGCTTGCAATGAAAAAGAAAACAAGTTTAGGAATAAAAATACCATTAAGTATTAGGTACAACCCAAGTCAATGCAAAAACAAAAGTATTGGTTACCATGCTTGACTGCGGCTGCAGAACTAATCTTGCTTGTTTCCTTCTTTGTTTTCTGTAGTAATTTTCAAATATTTCTCCATCGCCCTAAAACAAGACAAAAATAGTTAAAACAAGAACATTGTCTCAATATGAAAAAAACACTTGTTAAATTAAGGATAGAATTCTCTTAAACAAAACCACATATTTTGCACTTATGCCACATGTGGACCTCCAGCTGACACCAGAAAAATCGTGCATGCACAAAATATGCATACTTTTTTAAAAGTAGCCTACAGAATGTACAGTAAATAAAAATTTTGCTCATGTGCCTACATTTTTTCAAACAATATATGCATTTTAAGCAATATTTATGTTTTTAAGCTACAGCTTTCAGAGTATATTATTATTTATAGACAAGGCATATTACTTGTTACTCTATAACTGAAACACATTGTCTCATAAAATGTTTCTCTAGGTTATTCAAGAAACTAACTGCACTGTAAAGTTAAGTTACAAAAATTTTTCTGTGAATATATGATACATCTGAACACTGCCTGCATTAGCTCTGCCTGAGGAAAAAAAAAAACATGTGAGATTTATTTAATATTTGCTTATTCTCTTTGGAATTGGTAAATATAATGTCTGTGGATTTGGATTTTTTCTCCTATCACAGTCCTTCAAGATAGAATACCCTCTGTGCCTAACGATTATATTGTGAGGAATTAAAAGTAACATCCTACCCATCTCATTAAGATGACCATTCAGTAGAAACCATCTGTCCATTTGAAATCAGTGCTACATTGACTTATCTACCTACTGAACGCAATGTGATTTGTATGCAAGCAGAATAAAGCAGCTTAGCATTTTTAAGCTTTGTTTTTACCTCATGAGCCTATTATTAGGCCAGTGCTATTCAGAATTCCATTACTTGGGCTTCCAAAAAATCTTCAAATCAAATTATTACAGAGATTATATATTACTAAGTCAGCATTACTTGCCTAACTCCTTTATAAGATATAACAAAGAAAGTTTAAATTTAATATGTTAAAGTTCATAATTAATATGTCATCATAGTTAGAAATACTGCTAACCTAACAAAACCTAAAAGTAAAAAAGAAACTTGGCTTAAAAACAAAAACCCCCTTGAAACCGAGATGCAAATTTACTAGAACACTTTCTGTTACAGCAGAACTTTACGCAGTGTGCTGTAATTTGTACTAACACATACTGATCAGACATCCTAACCATTCACCTCCAGCCCAAATAGTCAATGCGGTTTTAAGCTGCACAAAGCCATTATTGAATTCTACTTCCAATGCCAAATCCCTACTCAGTCCTGACACAAGCTTTCTCAAGTGAAAAAGAGTAGCTGTTCTTGTCAAATGCACACCAAAAATGGAGATGTAAAATCTCTCATGATTATTTATAGGCCATGCTATCCTATGCAATCAAGATCAGCAATTCAGGCATAACAACTATTTTAAACAGATGTTGTAAAGCAATCAGCAGAATACAGCAACAACCCTGATGATGCACTCACTGAATAAGCAAACGAAAGGCAAGACAAAATATACTGAAGCAATGCATTTGTTTTGCCCAGCTTCCAAAAGTTTATGAATTTATATCAATAGAAATAATAAATCAGTTCACCTGGGTTATAAGTTCTAGGAATAGTGTTGTTGTACACCATAGTTATATTTATTTTGTACTGCTATATAGCATTTAGTTAGAAGGTAACATTACATGCCAAAGGGATCAAGGGTGTTTCCAGCAGAATTTAAATATATAGCACTTCACATAATATATGGGCTAAAAAAAGCTCTTTTTATATA
>NW_010553159.1:933-1186 GCF_000687285.1 Phaethon lepturus | reverse complement strand
CTGCAGGGCTGGCTTCTGTGAGAAGCTGCTAAAAGATTCCCCTATGTCTGATAGAGCCAATGTCAGCTGACTCCAAGACTGACCTGCCGCTGGTGAAAGCTGAGCTAATCAGCGATGGTCGTAGCGCCTCTGTGGTAACATATTTAAGGAGAGGAAAAAAAAAAAAAAAGGCAGCAACAGCAATTATCATGACTCTATTCACTGAGCCATCATCACCAAACCAGTGAGCCTGCCCCCCAAAACTTGCCAGTTC
>NW_010553159.1:0-598 GCF_000687285.1 Phaethon lepturus | reverse complement strand
CAGGCTGGAGCAGTTTGTGAAGAACTGCAGCCTGTGGGAAGGACTCATGTTGGAGAAGTTCGTGGAGGACTGTCTCCTGTGGGAGGGACTCCACGCTGGAGCAGGGGAAGAGTGTGAGGAGTCCTCCCCCTGAGGAGAGAGGAGTGGCAGAAACAACATGTGATGGACTGACCGCAAACCCCATTCTCCTTCCCCCTCTGTCACTTGGGGGGAGGAGGTAGAGAAAATTGCGAGTGAATTTGAGCTTGGGAGGAAGGGAGTGGTGGGGGGAAGGTGTATTAAGTTTTGGTTTTAGTTCTCATTATCCTACTCTGATTTTGATTTGCAATAAATTGAAGTAATTGTCCCCAAGTTGAGTCTGTCTTGCCCGTGACGGTAATTTCTGTCCTTATCTTGATCCATAAGCTTTTTGTTATATTTTCTCCCTTATATAGCTTAGAAGGGGAGTGATAGAGCAGCTTTGGTAGGCATCTGGCTTCTAGCCAGGGTCAACCCACCACAAGATGATACTGAATATTTTAAAGAAAGGTATTTTGTAAGCAGTAGTGTTAAAAATGTTATCACAGAATATCACTGAATCACTAAGGTTGGAAAGGAC
>NW_010553158.1:0-22363 GCF_000687285.1 Phaethon lepturus | reverse complement strand
GGGCTCCGGCGTGTTTTCCAGGCTAATATTTGCCAGGCTGTATTGTCACAGCCGTCTCACAGACCAGCGCTCTGGCAACAGCAGAGTTAGGCTTACAAATGCGGTGTGACACCGGAATCTAGGACTCTTGTAGTTCTTGGTAGCAAAGAGCATTTCACACATGATGTGACGCTGGAGAACAAGCACAGCCACAGAGGCAAAAGGAGGGGGCTGGGCTGGGCCAGGAAACCTTAACGTGGGCGTTTTGAAAGGGAAGAAGTTTGACTGGTGGACGTTAGAAGGGTGAGCGACAGCATTTCCAAATAACTTTTCTTACAAGGAGGGTAACTTTACCCACGAACAAATCCGGTCTGTGCACGGGAAGCAGCTGCCCAGGCTCCTGCAGGCGGGCAGGGTGAAGCCAAAGCGTCAGGGGGTGGGTCGCCCGCGGTGCTTCGCGGCTGAAGTACCATTCGCTTTGTAAAAAAGAGAGCAAACCATATCGACTGAGAAAGAAAAGAAAGGAAGAAAAAGAATTCTGTACCTTAAGCCTAGAGTATTCACCTGTAAAAGGGCTTGACTAAATTCTGGTCCTGACACTGCGAGCGAACGATGATTGCCGCCAAGTGCAACAGCGTCGACAGGGAAAAAATGTCCTCGCCCGCCTGTATCTCTCGGGGGGACAAATCGTGTCGGCCCGTACAGCCGGCATCGCCACAACAGATGCGCCGGGCTGTCAGGATGCCTGGGGTGAAGCCCCCGCTAGCGCTGTGCTGCCTCACGAGGCGCGTTCCCTGGCGTGAGAGCAGCAGTGTATTAACGGCACGTACCACGGACCGCTGGTAACTGCCGGCCGTCCCACGCACGGGCACAGCCTCAGGTCAAATGACTTCTGCCGGTGGCAACGTACTCTGCTCATGTTCAACAGGAAATAGTAAAAAGATGCTTTGCGTTAGATTCTAAAGCTGGAAGAGTGAAACTACGTGCGCATCTTAAAACTTTTCCTTAAGATATGAAAACGGTCCAAACGCTTCAGATTGAAGCTGCTCAAAGGAACAAAGAAGAAGTCTTTCTGACAGACTCAGAACCCAGTCAAGAACAATGGGGCTTAGATTTAAAACACAACCCAGAATGGAGTTCTTGCAGTTCCTGGAAAATGTGAGCAGCGGACTGGTGCATTTTTTTATTCACTATTATTATCTCCCATAGACATTCATCCTGATCTTAACATCTTTATTGTCCACATAGAGCAAGCTTCCTCTCAACCAGAAATGAATGTTCCAGTAAATTTCCTTAGACCAAACCATAAAAATCAAACAAAAAAAAAGACCCCTTTATAACTTTTTAAAAACCATACACTTTATGTTTTGATTCAAAGTGCTCTTTGTTTCAGTTAGTATAAATACTGAATTTTACAAAGAAGGAAAGCAAAAGTGAGAGAAAGAAAACTTCTGTCATACATGGGTTAAATAACAATTGCAGCCTTAGTTCCAGACTGATTACTCTGAGAGGCAAATACTAGGTAAAGTCACGGCTGTTATTTTGCCTCAAGGACAACAGATCTTTGTCCTGAACCCTGCAGTCAATACCTATAAATGTTCTGAATGTTGTCATAAAATTTTGAAAAACCTCTCTATCAGGGACACAAATATAAGATCTTGTGCTTTAAAATTATAGCAGACTTAAGTTAGAAGCTGCAATTCACTTCTTAGAAATGTAAAAGACAATCGTTTTGCGTGCTCTTCATCTGATGTAAAAGCTCTTTTAGTCTGCATTAGCCTTAAATCCTTTTAGCTGAACTTGTTAGCGATGGGGACAGGGAGACCTGTGTTATCTTGATGCCCTCGGCATGCCACGCTCTGTGAGGAAAGTTAAGAGCTTCTCCCAGAAAGACAGCGAGGGCCAGAGCGTGCGTCCGGGTAAGGGCTGCTGCCCCGGGCCGGGAGCTCGGGCACCGCCGAGCCCTCCGTGCCTCATCTTTAACTGGGGCTCAATAAATCGGCCCCCCCTGCAAAAACGTTGTGTGACCTCTGGTGAGAGATGCAGTATAAATCCACATGAACATTTCCTTTTATTAGCAGTAAATACTCTTGGATTGGTTGAAATTGTTCCTGCCACTGATAGCACTGATCTCTGAAGAGATAAACATGAGCTGATTGATGACTTGTCGGCAGGATCTATTTCAACCACCCCCAGGCAGGATATTTTCCATGCGGGTAATAATAAATCTTACTATTGAATGTCATCAAATGAGAGCAAATTATGGTAAAAATAGGCACAGTTATGTATTTCTTATTATATAATATTAAGGAAGATTTTTCCAAGATTGGGGGAGTTTTCATTTGCATGCACAATTTCTTTGTAATGTAATCTTTTTGCCTACTTTTAATACATATTTTTTAAAAGCCTTGTACAGTCAAGCAATGTAAAGGGACTATCTCCTCAAAATAGCCTGTTGTGTACTCAGCTCTGGAAGGTGAGTTTCTTATCACAACTGAGACTGAATAAGAACAACATCCATTCTCAACAGATACCAGGGCTACCTTTTACTACCACTTTCAACGGAATATTTTCAGGTATCACTAGTACTATTTTATACATTTTATTTGCAAAGGAAGCAAATGGCATCTTTTCTTGTTAGTTAACAGAAAGGGGTTGAGGAGAGAGCTGTCACTCACTCTTATTGCTCCCAATTCTTTTCTAAAAATGATTGTAGAGTTCCAGGGAAAAGTTCTACCTTCATAATGAGAACAGCATTGAAAATGCTCATGCCACATTATTTGTGCCAAGCTCAGAAATGAAGATCTAAGCAACTTTCTAGGACCTGTTACATACAATAAAGCCAATGCTTTGTACCAGGGCGGCTGTGCTGCAGAGGAGGGAAAATGTGCAAATCCAAATCTCACATTCAAGATGTAAGCACAAGAAAAAGAGCTGTGAAGACAAGATTACAGGTGCTCCACTTACCAAATGTTGTATTTCACCACCGTATTATCTGCGCAGTATCAAAAAAATCTTTGTCCCCAAATGCAATAAACCAGACAGAGAATATGTGGAAATACAGGAAAAGGACTGGAGAGAAAAACTAATCTGAGGCAGCATTTTCCTGCTATCTCTGTCCTCAGTCTGTGGAGGCCAGGGAGAGCTTGGCCTACAGAGCTTGGGGAAAAAAGTGACAGTGAAAGAAGCGACTTCTAGGAGAAGCAACAGGTTGGTAGATATGCCCTGGGTGATGCCTCCTCTATGCAAAACCTACCGCTCAATTCTGGGTATATTTGTGCAGAGCAAAGATGGTGAGGAGGAGAAGAGAAGGAGGATATGGGAGACATAACAGACATGGGAGAGCTGTGTAACTTGAAGGGAATGTATCGGCTCCCTTAGGGACCGGATGAGCTGTTGGGTATGGCCAGCAGGACAAGTGCATGATTTTATCAAGACTGGGGAAAGCCAGGCAGGAGTTCAGAGCCGACAGAAGAAGAGAGTGGTACTGCCAAGATGCAACACAACCATGGATCTCATGAATGGAACAGCATAGGTTGTTCATAGTTTTCATTGCATAGTCAATCTGGCATTAATTTGGGGGTGTGGAGAACGTAATTGATACAATAAACAACAAAAAAAAATCAGCTTGGATGGAGAAAAGGATAGTAATCCTTGTGATTTCATTTGTCTTCAGGCTGCCATGGAAAGTCTTCTTTTCCATAGTTGAATTGGTGCCTGTTTGATTTTGATATGAACCTAAATACCCAGATCAAATTTTCTAGTCTTTCTTGTTATAATTCAAGCACTGCTTTGGCATCCAGGTGATTTCTAGCACCATCAATACACACTGAGCTCCCTTGGAAGAGGACATTTTACTCCTTAAACTGCTTTGAGCCTACAGACTGTCATCAGAAGGAGCGCAGACTACACTAAGTGAGCTTAGAGTTCTGTTACTAAAGAGCATCATGTGCTGTAGCTCAAAAGAAAGCACTAAATTAACCCCCTAAGGCCGATTCTCCTCTGCCATTTAGTCATTAGCTTTGTGCACCTGAATCATAAGAGAGAACGATTCGTGTTTGTCATAGAGCTGAGAGAAGCTTCACAAAGCCCTCCATGGACCGCGGAAAACCTCTTGGATGCAAAACTGTCAGCTCAGAACTGGCCACAGGAAAGATAGAAAGACACCATCTGAAAGGGCGGAGAACAGAGGTGCTAAGTTCTCTCAGATAGCAAGACCACCTTCTATTTTTATATATATCTATTGAATCGACAAAGCATTGGTGTTTTCCAGGACTGGGCTCACTGTGCACACTGCTGGTGGGACAGGATTGAGAAAAGCTCTTTCACCTTGAGCTCACTGGCAAACTTGCAGTGTGAACAAGATCTGGCCGTGCTCACTTCTTTCTGGGCAGCACAGCCAGAGATGAAAGCAGCTTTCAGATCTCTCAGATTTTGCTTGGACTGCCACATCCTGGAAAGCAAACCCAGGTCCTCCAGACAAGCCTGCTCCCTCTCTGTCACCGTTCACTCAGCTCATACAAGTCCAGACAAAACCATGCCAGTGAGCACCCATAGCCCGCTCACAGCTGCTCTCCACGGCCGCATGGGCATGGCAGTATCTCCGTGACGTTACATGGTGCCAAATACCCAGGGATGGCTACAGACCGGAAAGCCTTCACGAGACTGGAGAGCCTGAGTGGGGTAGTCAGGAGCAGCCCGGTCTAGACAGTCCTAATCTAGACAAGAGAAAGCTACTGAAAAACTTTGGCCGGGCCCAATTAGATTTAAACCTACCCCAGCTGTGAACTTCCAGGCAAACCCAGCAAATATTTCTTCTTCAGCACGTCTGACTAATGCGAGCTGCAAGGTCTCTGCTGCTAGCTTGTGCCTGAGAGACAGAGGCACTTTTCAGAAGCCTTCAGCATTCGATCTACAAGAAGGGAAGAAATAAAAGACTTTGGTTTATTAGTTTGTTATTCTCCAACCCCAGCTATGACAGGACAGGCGCTATGTTTATGATGGATTAATTCAGAGAACATTTTCTCCCTGCCCACGTAACTGTGCTTCAGACTGAAGCCAAAGCTGTATGGGGGTTATAAAAGCTGGAGACATTTTTCAATACCATGTACAACTCAGGGCTTCAAAAGTGCATACAAGGAGATGAGCCAGCGATGAGGAGCTTGTCCTATAGGGAACTACATCCACTTAGTCATTGTACCACAACGTTCTCCTATAGCTTCGGCAAACCCCACATTGCAAGGCACAATTGCGAGAAGGGGGCAGAAAATTCAGAAGCATTCTCACAATCTGCCATTTACTCTTCCAACAAGCAACTTCTGTGTTCTTGGAAGGATTTATTTTAGCCTCAGCCTGAATAAAATGTGGCATTACTCCCCGACCATTTCTGAGCAGCTCTCCAGCATCACTGAGACATACCAGGTTTCCAGGTACCACTGTTACCATTTCACCTGCAGTTCATAGCACGTCGACCTCGTCTCTAACACACATGTATAGTCAAAATCACTGCGCCCACAGGGACCAATTTATTTTTCCATCACCTGTAGCTTCCTTCATTTTATGCAGGAAGAAGCTGGCAGCTTCTAACAAGGAGTGTTATGAATAGTGTGGTAACGCTTTTCTTCGTCCCTGTTAAATTTCTCATTTCATCTTGTGAAGTCAAACCCTGGTTTCTGCAAAGTCCCTAAAACAACCTACATTGATTATAATTGGATCTGCAGTTGGACTGCCTGTATTTTATCTCCAGTTTTGCAGATTCATTGCCTGCTACTGCTGCCTTCCTACATTTAGGTATTTATCCCGCTGTCCTAGAGGTTGTTCTGGCAGCTGGAGGTTGTGACAGTCCTGACAGAATACACAGAGAGGTCCCTTCGGTACAAACGTGTCCTTTCTTTCCTGTTTGTACATGAATTATGGCTTTTGCCTGGTCCCTATATGTATTATCATCCTCCCTCCGCCATTAGGAGCTGAGCTTTCAGACAGCTGCCAAGCTGCAGGGAAAAACCCTGGTGCACAGAATAGGATCAAGTATCCTTGGGTGGCTTCTGATTTGTATTCTGTATTATAGGAGACAGTAAAAACAAGACAAAATACCAATTTATGACTTAGGTCAGACCATTTGCATATGATTTGAAAGCACAGTAATTCTGAATTCATGTCTGCCTCCTTATGCTGTTGGTGTGTAAGGGAATAATGCCACAGAATAAAACTCAATGAAAAAAGGGGAGGCTTCACCTCGACAGACAAAGCTGCAAATTCCACAAAGATGGATCAAGTCACAGCTGTTGGGCATCTCAGAATCACAGAATCATTAAAGTTGGAAAAGACCTTTAAGATCATCAAGTCCAACCGTCAACCCAACACCGCCATGCCCACTAAACCATGTCCCGAAGTGCCACGTCTACACGTTTTTGGAACACTTCCAGTGATGGTGACTCCACCACCTCCCTGGGCAGCCTGTTCCAGTGCTTGACCACTAACTATCTCTTAAGTATTCAGACATCTTTGAGAACCCTATGACAAATTTGGTCTGTTTTCTTCAACTAAACACAGGAGCCAAGCGAGTTTCATTGGTATGCACCCTTCTCACACTTCTGTTACTTACATTTATAATGACCAATGTGCGTTTCACACTGGGCTTCAGAAGGACAGATGCTGCTGCCCAGCTTTGCACCCTTGGCACGAGGCTGTCAATAAGTAACTGAGGTCACTTCATGGATCAAACAATGCCGTTATGGACCAGGACGCTCTATACATGTCGCTGTATTGAAAAACAGCTTTCTAGAAGACCACATATTTGTTCCCATGTATTTGATATTGCTTTGTTGCAAATGTATCACAACAGCGCTTCACCCACGTTTCTTATTGCTCGTGCATCCCCTCGTGGGATTATCTAAGTGCTCTGGGTACAAACCCTCTGATAAGCCTTGGAAGCAGCCAGCAGCACATCGAGCGCTATCAGCAATGTGTTATGAAAGGAATGTCATGGCAAAGCGCTGCCGAGTCACAAGACAAAAACCACCCTGGTGTTTACAGCAGGGTAGGAAATACCACATTAAAATAAAAGCATGACAAGGGAAGAGTGCACACTTTGGGGCGGAAAAAAATCCAAACCACCTCTAAGCTCCTGGTTCCTTTGTCATCAAGTCAGTACATTACAGAGAAGATCTGTTTGGAGTGAAAGGCTTTTTGTGAAGCTTTATCTTGGCCTTTAGCAGACGGAACTGACAACCCTGAAGTGGCAAAAACCACTTGCCAAGTGCCACTTTCATCGAACAAAGGAACCCAACACCATGCACTGAACAGCAAACTATCAGTCCCAGGGGGAAGTGTCATTTTCACATCCAGTTTGCTACAGCAGAGGGGGAGAGAAGCTCCAACTGTTTTGAACTCATGTGTCAAGTCAATCACAGGAACAGATAATATTGGAGTTATATAAAATTTTGGAAGGATCCCCACCCACCACCTGTAACACTCACTCGCCACAGTCAGAAGAGCTCGGTAACTGAAGACAGCACTGAAGAGAAGTCGTCCCCACAGCTTTCTGCAAAGCAGATGATGGGATCATTACAATTTCATTTCACATATGAACTGAGGCAGAGAATAAGTGTTTCTTTCTGTTCCTCTCAGAACAGTAGCCAACAGTCTCCACTGGACTCTGACTGCAAGTGCTAGTTGTTTGGTTTAAGTTTAAAAATATTTGCATCCGATCCTAGAAACTTGAATTTTCAACAGACTCAGCAGGATCTGCGTGGAAGGAAGGAAACGCTAGCCGTCTGCCCTACGGATTGCTTCAGCCTCTTCTGCTGCAAGGCCTTGCTGTGCCCCCGTAGGGAAGTCAAACCAGATCCTTCTCGTTTCCTCCAAGTACCTTAACCAAGACCCTCCAAATGGAGTGACTTTGGTTCGAGTAAACAGATGGTACCGGTGTCTGAGCTGCGAAGCCGGAAGTCAAAAGCTACGTTCAGGAGGAGCGTGGGTCCGAGGACCCGCAGCCTCCACACCAGCAGCCAGGGGTGGTCTCGGACTTTCTGCCGGGTGCTGTAACGTTACGAGCTTGTTCCTGCCCACAACTCATCCAGCCAAACGGCATTAACAAGAGAAGAATGAATTACCGAAGGGCAATGAAGCTGGGGAGGGGTCTGGAGCACAAGTCTGATGAGGAGCGGCTGAGGGAGCTGGGGATGTTCAGTCTGGAGAAGAGGAGGCTGAGGGGAGCCCTCATCGCTCTCTACACCTACCTGAAAGGGGGTTGTGGTGAGGTGGGGGTTGGTCTCTTCTCCCAAGTAACCAGCGACAGGATGGGAGGAAATGGCCTCAAGTTGCGCCAGGGGAGGTTTAGATTGGAGATTAGGAAAAATTTCTTTCCTGAGAGAGTGGTCAAGCACTGGAACAGGCTGCCCAGGGAGGTGGTGGAGTCACCATCTCTGGAAGTGTTCAAAAACTGTGTGGAAGTGGCACTTCGGGACATGGTTTAGTGGGCATGGCGGTGTTGGGTTAACGGTTGGACTTGGTGATCTTAAAGGTCTTTTCCAGCCTTAGTGATTCTGTGAACAGGAGCTGGGGCATACGCTGGGGAGCTGAGTCTCTCCAGCTTTTCTCCCCAGAGAATTAGGAGCTTGCACTAGGGTGACTTCTGAGCCCAGGCAGGAGAGCTTAATGTGAATAGTACCGAAGAGCGCGGATAGCAGACTCAGACCCATGGTCCGTGCTGAGACTCCGGGCTTCCTGACGCTGTAGCCTCAGCCCCCGATCTTCCCAACAGCCCGGCTATCTCCCTTCGTACGCAAGCAGTGCTAAAACCCACGGGCCCGGGTTTTACACTCTGCAGTGTCGCAGGACGCCGAGGAGGAATCGCACCTGCCCCGATTTCCCCATCCACCATTACCCAAATTAAAGCTACGCCAGCCCTGTCCTCCTTCGCTACCACCGTGTGAGAGCAAAGGGAGGGAACCACGAGGGAACAGATGCTGTGGTTTGAAGAAAAAGAGAGAGAGAGGAAGAAAAAGGTATCACTGCTCTCTGAAAGCATCCAGAAACGTTTCTATTCAATTCGTTCAGGCCTGCACAAGATCAGGGAGAGCACAGGACCCCTGTGAAGAAAATCTAGGTCACATATGATCACAGCAGCACAGCTGCCATCATCTCAATGGCCATGTGAAGCGAGGACTGCAGCAAGGACCTCTCTTTGCTGAAGAGGGCCTTTTTTTGGTTGGGGTTTTTTTCAGTCCAGTTTTACAGTTTCCCCTCATTAAGGTGTGTTTTCCGGCAGGGTTGTGAGTACATTGGGTCTTCAATCGGGGTGAAGGATTTAGCTATAAATCCCAAAGATGATTCAGTAAGTGAAATTCCTGTAGGATCGTTTAAATAGTTTATAGGCTGCCAGGCAGGATTTTAACCTTCTAACAGCGACAGGAACAGCGTTACTTTCCTGCTCTTTTGAATGCCAGCACATTTCTTAGCTCTCTTTGTTTCATATCTGTTGTGGAAAGATACGCATTGCTCCCATTTTCATGAAGGAAACGGGAATCTTACACTATTTTAATACACCTGTGAAAACTTCTTGAAATCCTCTCCTTCCGTGCTCTCTTTTCGTTAAATACACAGGTCAGACCTTGTGGTCCCTTCCTGCCCTTCAAACAGAAAAGTTAAAATAAAAGCATGCGTGCATAAGGAAAAAAAAAAAAAGAAAAAAAAGAAAAAGAATGAACAAACTAGGACAACGCAGCCCCGAACCATTATCTTCTTTCTTTGTATTTAAACAGACCCTCTGTCACCCTTCCACCTCCTCTTTCCCACACCTGAATAAAACCAGGAAGGATCTAAAGCCCAAATACCGACCACTCCTGCAACTCAGAGGATTAGAGGGAAAGGACAAATGTTGACGGGTGCCGTGAAGTTAAGCCAAGCATCTCGGAGCAGCGTTCCTCACGGAGCTCTGCCAAAACTCCGCGCAGGCAGCTGGGGCAGGAGCAGCTGGGGAGCGGGAGGAAGCCACACACAGCACCGGTCAGGAAAATAACGCAGAGGGATCCTTTCGGTGGGAGCGGGGACGGTATAGACAAAGCGTGAATAAGGATTTGTTCCCCAAAACAAGCCGCCCAAACAGCAGAGCAACAGGAAATCAAACCACCTCAGTGCAAAGCGACTGACTCACGCCTATTGTTCGCCCTGGCCGCTCGGCTCCCGAGGTTTTCTAAGCCTGGTGCTGCTGCAGCCCTTTCCAAGCCCCGGGACCAGTACGACTGCGTCCAAGCTTAGGGAAGGAGTGGTGACACTTGGGGCTCAGGGCAAGGACTCCCCTGAGTCGCGGCTGCGAATCGTATACCTTCGCACGTGTTGAAAAGACAGACATTTTCACGCGTGGCAGTTGCAAGAGCGAGGGCTTATCTCGGTACCTTCGGTGACATGGCTGTCAGCAGGGGCTAGAAGTAGGAATGTCCTTGCTAGGATATTAAAAAAGCCCGACGTGAAGTCGTTCCTGGCCAGAGATTTGGTGTGCTGGCTGGCCCCGGCAGCACGGCCCCTCTGCCCTCCCTCCGTGGAAATTCGGGGGGGACTCCCAGTCGTCCTTCGGAGGCAGCACTGGCCTCTCTGAGATTTGGGGGGACTGGATGAAACGGACTGTTCATCTGTTCCCGTGACTCTTACGCTCGGATTTTGCAAGCGGCTGAGGAGCGCGGTGCCCGTGCAGTAGCTGGTTTGGATTCAGAATTCTAATCAGATGAACTAAGTAACTTTCAATCTAATTAGGAGAACAGTAGGGTTTGTTCTTAAGCCACAACCATTTAATCTTTCGACTCATTAGTTGCGCACAGGCTTTATGAATATGTATATCTGAAAGGGAAAAAAATTCTTTGACCTTGGTGAGAATGATAACACCCATATAAAGTAGGTGTGCACTCACCTTTCATCACACTCGCTTTATTATGTAGATTCAACAATTCCTATTGCTCTGAATCATGCTATCGAGAGTTATAGGCAATTCCGTGGCCAATTAGGCATCAGAGTCCTGATGAACCATGGAACCTGTAATGATTAGCAGAGTATTTACAGGCAAGCTGCCTCCTACCAATTTGCATGCAAATAAAAATGTATGTGTTTCAGGAGGCTGTACCAGGCAATATAACTAGTGCACGAAGAACTGGTGGGTTGAAGAAGAGAGGAAATAATACAAAGACAAAAGATTCAGAGCACTAAACAGGATTTTGTTTAGGACCTCGAATATAGTGTTTCAACACATCAGTGTCATTCCTGCAGTCACGAAAAACTATTCATACTTTTTTTTTTTTAAATAATTTAATTTTACATACAAAAATATCCATCCACGCTATTTCTAGTGTAGAATGAAGATCTCTACTATCAGGAATATTTCCTCAGTTTATGAAATTATTCCGTACCCCTGGGGAAAATAAACTCATGCGCAAATTCTCTGATTTTCCTCTGGTTTCCCGATTTACACTTTATTTCTCCTTTTACTGAATTAATGGGGTGGGCTTCCTTTGACTGCAGTAGAAGTAGGATTGCAGAAACCACGTCTTCCTTAGGTCTGTTTTGCCCCTCTTGCACTCAATTACAAAATCTCCCAAAATTGACCTTACCACCCATCCACTTTCCGCAATGATAGCTGCGTAACTCCTACTGAAGTCAATGGGAATTGGGTCCAAGTACCTGATGATTTTTGGGCACTACACCTGGAAAAATATTTCAATACGAAACATTTGTGAAGCACGAACACGGGCTTAGGCTAGAGACAACCCTAAAGGTCAGGGGCTAGGAAAAAAAATCCAAATAGGACTGTTATGTAGCTGTTGCTGAAAATCTCCGTCTGGGAGCCGTTAACAAAGCTGGGGAGGGGATCAGAGAAAAGCCATCGCTTGCTCCGTTGCTCACTTGGGTTTTCATTCTTGAGGAGATCAAGCTGTCCCATCAGAGTAGTCCAGAGGCAGGAAATGTGGAAAACTAAAGAACACAGCGAGAGAAGGGTCCCTAAACTCCAGACAGACAAGAAAGATCCCAAGAAGGACCCCAGATCCCAGGAAGGATCATGTCAGGGAGCTGCAACCTCCTGTTGCTTGCAACAGCTGGGAGGATGAGAAGAAAAATGTGGATCTCCGCTATATGAATAACGAGGCAAAATCCAGCTAAAATGAAGAGTGCAAGGCAAAGAAGTCAGATGACACCGTAGACTGACTGGTAGAAGAAAAACAAGGGCTATGTTTACTTTTGTTTTCTCCTCCTGTTCAGCCATTCTGTTTCTAGCTGTTTGCTGGCTCCATTGTTGTTTATTTAAAAAGCCTCCACGGACCAAAAATTCAACACACATCCGCAGCTCGTGACACAAGACACTGCTGAAGCGACAGGAGAGCAAACGCCAGCAGAGAAGAGGGCTCTTTCACTGCAGAGGCAGCGTTGCCCTTAAGTGAACCGGCATCCACACGTGCAAAGCCTTCACCCCAAGCGGGGAAGACCTTTTAACTTGACTCTGCCAGATTCAAGGGGATTAAGGGTACCATTTAACTCAGTCCAGCTTCTCAGCTAACGGTATCCTTGCACGCACCTCCACTGCTCTTTTGCAGTACTGGGCAAGTTCCCTTGAGCCAGCTCTTAAGGCTTTTCTCTTTAAAGCCAATGTAGAGAAGAAGTTCAACAGGCCGTGGAGATGCAACCTACAGCTGCCCCTCTAAAGTAACAGGCTCCCGCTGCACAAGGGAGCAGTAGCAGCCAGTGCCCCGCGCGGCCCCGCGCGTTCACTCGGGGATCATGGCCAGCGCTGGCCCTGCTGAGCCTGACCTGCCGCATCCTCGGCAGAGCGGGGCTCGTCCACCCAGCAGCATCCCACAACCCCAGCTTCTGCAGAGAAGTTGCTCACAACCATCATCTGTTTCCACAGGATGGTTTGTGCTGGGGTGAAAAGAAACAAGTCCAGTTGTTGCGTTTCGTTTTCCCCGCGGAGCAGGTTCAGGCCAAAGAAATTTAACCGCTACTCAGCTGTTTTCTGCTGACATCGCTTGCATTCCTCTCTCTTCTCAAATAACATTTGGAGCTCCGTGCCAGATAGTGCAATTTGATATATGCCCTGATGATAGAGGGTGGAGGGGAGGAAAGTACGTTGGCTAATATTTTTCCATTACCAATCTAAACGGCCCAGTTTAATCTGCAATAAACCCAGCAATTTCTGAAGGCTGGGTTACCGACTTGGGCCAACGCTTGTACCTGAAACCTTTATACGCAGATTACTTTTAAGAGGTTGTGATAAAATTACTATCAGTAGTAATTCCACTACAAAGCTACAGCTTTTGAAACCACCCAATGAATTTTAAGGCCTAGACTCTTGGATCTTGAGACAAAATTTGATTCTGCTCACAGCCATTCGGCTGGCACCCAGTCATGGTACCAACATCCTTACTCAACCCCGATGAGATCTTCCTTGCCAGGAACCTCTGAGATCCTTCGGTATTGAAAAGGATGGTTTGCCTTTCATGAACCCAAGTCTCAGTGGCTGCCACCAACGGAGGAAAAAGCCAGCATTTACCACACAAGGGTTTTCCTATATAAATGGCAGGAAATACCACAAATACCAGGATGAAATAAAAATCCACAGCCCCTCCAAATGCCACATGAATTAGCAAGGTAAGGGCTCAGAATTTCTGGTATTTAGAAGTCAATGCTCCTCTATGTGTTTGGAAATTCAGGGGCTTATTACTGCCTCTTATCCGCAAATATAAACTTGCTTATTTTTGCCTTCTGATCATGACAGCAGTGCTCTCAGGATTATTATATTTCAAACATAAGCAACAGGGATGATCACATCAGGAAAAGAAGAAAACACTGTTTTGGCTGTGCCCCTGCTCTTCAAAAGAGGCGGGGGGGGAGAAGAAAAAAGAGTCCTTTCCTTTCTGCTGGGACTGAACCATGCTGGGATACTCGGCTCCATTTACTTTATCATCTCCCTCCGCTTCTCTCCCAGGGCTGGGAGAACTGAAACACGATGAGAAATTTTACGCCGCTGTCAGCTGGCGCGAGGACAAGGAGGACAGATCTCTCTGAGGAAAGACGGGTCCCAAGGGGCTCACAACTAAGCAGCATTTCAGCCGCCCTGCTGCGAAAGCCTCGCTCGCCCCGTAAGCACAGCCGCGGCTACCGGACGCGCGCTGGAGCGCAGCCCCTGTGCGCAGGCCGGGCAGGGACGGAGCGGGGACGGGCTCCTGGAAGGACAGACAGTCCCTTTCCTTCCTCACACCCACGTATTAGCGACCATTTGTCTAGCTGTTTGTCCTAGGAGACGGAGTCTGAACCCTGGTGCAGGCACCAAAAGCATCAATGTCCTCAGGCTAAACAAGACCAAGTAAATCTTAGGCCAGAGCAAGTTTCCACTTTTTATACTACTTCAAGATTTATCACCTAATCTAAATCACACTACCACCAATCTAATTTATTCTGCGATCACCTCTCACTCAGGGCGTCCAGGGGCCAAATAGCACTGGAGCGTGACAGAATGTGCCAGCAAGGAGTCCTGGGTCCACCCTGTCCCTTCACAGGTCCCTCGGGGCTCCTATTCACACTGCCAGAGACTGCTGGGCTAACCTGATACAGACACCGCTTCATTCCAAGCAGCGGTTAAAACATCTCTTTGTAAGGGATTTCCAAAGCGTGTTTATCCTGAGGTGCTCTCCAGTCCTTCACCCCTGCGGGGACACTCTTCGGGACAGCCAACATCCAGTTCTCTCTGTGCCTTACAGACAGGAGGAGAGTTAGCTGGCTCGGGGCTTCTGTGAATAAATCAGTTTTTAGAGAGGATGAAAGAAAAAACGTGACAGGATTTGGTTCTCCTCGTTGGAAAGACCTTATCTAGCAGCAGAGGGAGAGAGTAGGGCAGATTCACCTTCAACATGATAATCTCTCGCTAGCTCTCCTTACAGCGTTCCCAGCTTCTGCCCTTCACTGGATGCTGAGCATGAATGTGGGAATGAATCACTGCTGATCTTGGCAAAATACCAGTCTCCCTCCCTTTGCTCCAGCTTGGAATAATCCCAATTTTCCAAATGGCTTCAGTGAATCCAGGATTTAAGTTCAGCTATTAAAAAGTAGTGGGATCCCATAAATCACAGGCTTTATATCAGCAAGCTCTTAGATGCATGTGAAACAATTACTGGGAAATATATGATCTTCCTAAAAATAACTATTTCTGTGAACACCAGGAGAAGCTACTGTCAAAACATAATACATGGACAATCTAATCTCCACCCCTCAACCCCCAAAGGCAGGCACGAGGACTGTCATCTTTACTCTTTTTTGCTGCTCACAGCTGTATTAGAACTGAGAACATGCTGAAATGACACATGCTTACGCTGATGTTAGATCAGTATAGAAATTATGCAGTAAATTAATGTACGCAGTAAATTAATGTATGCCTGCCTTCAAGTCCAAGAGGGTGGAGATCACCAGCCCATAGGAGGTGATTTTTTCACACATCATTTTACTCACAAAATGGCTTGTGATTAGAAACTTTTACACCAGGCTTGTAGCAATGGTGACACTTCACTCCTGCCGCTGCTATGGACACAGGAGTGGTAGGAACAGGCAGAAAGAGCTAATCTAGAAACAGCTCAGAGAAGAAACGGGATGAATTCACTTTGCAGTCGGTGCCTTGCTAGAAATTTTCACCAGCAAAACTCTTCCAGTCTGCAGTTGCAAACTTTGCTCTGGCATGAGAATATACAGTTTTCAGCTTTTGCTGATGTTGTTTTCAGGCTTCCGCTATTGGTATTGGTATGTCAGCGGAGCACGACAGAGTTTGTGCAGCATACGGATGTGGTTCCCCAAACAGCATAAATGGGAGTTGCCATCTGCAGCGCATGTGGTGACAAACTAGGACTTGTATTAATTAAGTTTTAGAGGAGAGAACAGGCTTTAAACCAGTGTATCACAGATGCCCTACGGAATAGGTCAGAGCACACCTACCACCTGACCTGTGTCAACACCGAGCAGGGAACCACGCACCAGAAGGACGTTACCTCCAGCTCACTGGAAGCGCCAGATGCCTCCTCGATAAAGTGTCCGCAATGGCATCAGACACACGTAACTCCTCTGCTGTCGCCAATTCTTTTGCAACAAGACAGGAGCAACACACAACTTCCACCATGGAGGCGATTTCTGGCGTTAAACCCAACAAACCTGCAACTCAGCCATGAACGCTCTGGAAACCAACCCTTTAGCGGTGGGGTATGATGCAGGGGAGCTGGTCTGGGGAACCTATAGAGCAAATCCATGCTGTCCTGTGGATCCTCCAGTGTGCAAATCCATGCTGAAAGAAATACTCTTGCCTCACGGATGCTGGGACCCTGAGACACTCCAGCCTGCAAGGAAGGCTTTTTCTGCAAGGGTTAGAGCAGGCTGAAACAGGAGGAGGGAGCTCTTCCAGTGTCCCTGGCAGAAGCCCAAGGACAAGGACATTCCTGAGTTTTGTCCTCTCCTTCCCCATCTCTCGTCTTTGCTCTCACAGCCCCAGATCCCTTCACCTTCCTTTGTTGCTGCTTCCATCACCCCTTCCCCAAGAAAAGGCATGTTGCTCATGAGCTCGCAGTGCTGGGATCCAGCAGTTTGCGCTTTTGAGCCTCCCTTACCGCACCCTCCCCAGGCCACGCTTGCGCTACCATCCTGCTGGCAAGAAGCTCCCGGGGAAAACAAACACAGAGTTAACCTGGTGGGGGGCATCCAGCTCCAAGGAAAGACAAGGCTGAGAAGTAGGATTTACTGCACAGAGCACTGAAAACCTTTGGTTTTGGCTTCCTTATGCATCTTAACTTTCGACAGTATGCTCTGTCTGCAGAAGATTAGCGTTATTGGTACAACCCACTTAAGAATTATCTCTGAAAAAGATTCAGCCACTGCAGCATGATGAGGGAAGATGTCTTCATTTAAGAACACAGGCATTACTAGAAAGGGAAAAAAAAATAAAAGGGTCCCTTACTGTTCTGACATATCAAAAGGAGACTAATGAACCACCAGTTCATAGAGCGACCCTGCTCTTCATTTCAGAGCCAGGCTGGCCTTTTGTGTTAAGGACACGGAATAACAAGAGCAAGAACAAACAGAAAGAACCCTTT
The DNA here is from genome assembly GCF_000687285.1 of Phaethon lepturus. Taxonomy (NCBI): domain Eukaryota; kingdom Metazoa; phylum Chordata; class Aves; order Phaethontiformes; family Phaethontidae; genus Phaethon; species Phaethon lepturus. The sequence goes on along the minus strand of NW_010553158.1, from coordinate 5,276 downwards.
CCCCCTTCCCAACGTAAATTTTGAAATGAAATAATTTAAAAACTACACCCTTCTGCCCTACTTTAAGGTCCGCATAAGAACAGATGAAAAGTTTTGTTCCATTGGCAAAACTGAATCAAGGCTTTTGATCCTCAAAGATCTCTTAATCGCTTTGCACATCAGTTCTTTTCATTATTTCAAACATACTTGAAGACAGCTACTTTTCTCTCTCCTTTTTTTTTTTTTTAACTATTTTTTTATTTTTGTGTTTGGGCCATTTCCCAGCCAACCCTGGCAGTATGGCAGACAGCTGTTTGTTCTTTCCTCACTGTAAATTTCAACATACAGACACGTTGATCTGCATTAGCAAAGTCTAAAAAAGCATGATCCTTGCCACCAATTGTGCTAGCTCACAGTATCCACCTCTTCGCCCTTCTGGCGCTTAAGAAAAGTTCCAAGGAAGATTATATGCTTCTGGTTAAAAAAAGAAAGTAGTTGTTGGTGGGTTGATTGTTGGGTTTTTTTAAAAGCTTGACTCAGAATTGGAATCTCCGTCGCATCAAACTGAACTTAAATCAAGGTTTCTCCAAAACTTCAGGTTTCTGCAATTCCAGTAAGTCAAACCCACCACCAAATCACCAATTCTTAAACAAAACAGGGATAGAATTTCCAATAAGCCTGACCATCTTACCGTCCCTGTAAGACGAACGCTTAACTATGCTCAGAGTTTTCCAACAAATATGTGCAGTGTCCTTCGGTTTTTTATTAAAGCCTCGCTCCTGGTTTTTGGCTCACTGACCAACTGAAAGGGCAGAGGCACTTTCTGAAGACTGTTCTTTGTCTGTGCAAGACTCTGCAACAAGCAGGCTCCCAAAAATTATAATACAAATTATAGACAGGAGAGATGGGAGGCGGAGGCAGAGTTAGCCGGCTCACAAGCCATCAAGGGGGTTGGATAACATCAAAAACAAACCCCACCTGGAAAGCTGCATGTAGGCAGCGGAGCAGAGCAACAGCTGAATGCGCTCAGAGCCCGCGGCATTGTTTAGCAAGTGGGTGGATGCTTTTTGAGCCAGCTTCATCTACCCAAATGGTGTCAAAGCCATTGTAAAGTGCCTTGTTAAATTCCGGTCACAAAGCTCTGACCCAGAGCCACAGAAGGCTTCTGGCTGCACCAGAAGAACAGGCGCCCGCCTCGCCGTGCCCCGAGACGCAGGTAGCAGGTTGTCCGCAGAGCCGCGTAACGGTTCCGCATTCACCGCGCTCAGTGCAACCAGCCCGAGACCCTCAGGCAGTCGGAGAGGACGCTGTCTCCATCGGGCCTGGGCTACCGGGCTCCTCCGCGTCTCCTTGGTGTTAACAAGAGGAAGGACAGGGTTTCTGGTAGGCGTCAAAAGATCTGAGCTGAACTCCTGCGCCCGCACGAGGCGGTCGGACCCCTCTGAGCCTCCTCCGCCTTGCCGACTCTCTTTTTCCTGCCTCTGTCCCCCAAAGGCTGTCTCTGTCTGTAAATAAATACGGTACCTAGCACCACGCTGTTTGTGCCGATACGAGGGCTTTCAGATTCAGCCACAGTAAAACAACATTTACATCCCAGTCATTTATTCCACTGCACCAGATGAGTCAGACGAAACACAGCTGAGACCATGCCAGCCATCACTGCCCCGCACACTGCTTCATCGGCATCGAACGGAGATGAAAACCCCCCAGATCCCCGTCTGACAACTGTCCTCCCTGCGGGCTGGTGGGTGTCTCGCAGGCAAAGAGCCGTCCCCAACGCCAAGCCCACGCAGACCTCACGGAGACCGTACATGTCCACACAGCAAGAGGAGAAGGCAGACCTGGGAAGATGACCTTGCTCCTCATCAGTTTTTAGGAGCAAACCGCTGCCCAACATAACAAGCATGTTTTCCAGCGTTCGCCAGAGCACAAAGCTTGACAAGAGAGGACTAAAAGGAAACCAGGGATTCCAGCCACCTCCCAACTCGCTTTCCGTACCGGGAATGCCAGGCGCAGGTTGGCAGCTCGCGGGTGGCAGCACAGGATTCCTCCTCGGAGCCTCCCCGAGGACACTTCCCCCCCCAGACGGCCACGGGGGTTACTCGGCTGCACTTTGCAAACCGTGCTGCAGCTCAGCCCCGTACCTGCCACACGCCACAGCCCAGGTCCGCGCTCCACGTGGGTTTCTATATATCGTACCTACTGGTGTCTTGCTGCTTGCAGAGTAATTACCCGCTCTGCCCTTCCCAGTACACGTTGTAACATTAAACCTTACTTTATTTGGCAGCTAGAGCTCACTTTTCAAGCAGCTGTGAGAAAAAGACCCCTCAACTGATGCAAATAAACATGGTTTTATTTTTAATTTGTAAATTAAAACAAACAACTTGTGTTCCAGGCTGTGCAATCCACATCCATCTCGATAAACCCCCACACAGAGCAAAGGAGACCTTTGGCCTCCCCAATGCTCTACGAGCTGCCTGTTTTTACCCTCAGTGTCGCACGTTGACAATGATAGAAAACTTCAGAAGCATCTCTGACTCCTTTTTGCTTCCCCCCCCCCCAGGAAGTCTGGGGCCAGCTGTGCAGACTACCGTTTCCACTAAAATAAAAGTCTAGCTGGAGGTGGGAATTACACCTAGACCGTAGGTTTAGCCTACGGAGAACTAAACTATGGAATAGACCCGACTAGTTTTTGCCCTTGGTCTTATCCCTCATGGTGAGGGCAGGCTTGTAAAGAGCACATTTGGGAGCTAACGCACAACAACAGCCGTTTGCTCTTTCCCGGGAACAAGGGGTCTGAACGCCCAGGGAATTTTTATCCTAGCTAGCCTAATCGCTGACAGCAGCGGTCTTATTCCTAACAAAACGTAAACCATTGAAGCCTAAAAAATGAAGCCTAAAAGCACTAAAATGCAAGTTTGCGATGACCTCACCTAGCACGGTTTATTGGAAACACACAAGCAATGACAGATAGACCGATGAAGTGTCGGCAAGCCCGGCGTCACTGCCTTGCCACTTCACACGCAGCTACAGTAATAGGAGCAGTAGCAGCAGATGGAGGAGGATTATTCAAACGGCAGAGCTGGTCTTTCCTTCAGAGACACACGGCTCTAGCAACAGATGAAAACAACCAGTGAGGAGGTTTGAGGAGAGCAGCCCTGGAACACGTGTGAGAAACAAATGCAAGGCTGAGCAGCGGCTCCCTATCTTTTGCTGCTCCTGGCATGGCGGTGCGTTGGATATACAGGCTCTTTTTCGCGTAGAACCAAGTTTAAGTGAAACACCTGATGAGTGAATATTTCAAACTACATCCTCAAGATAGAGGGGAGAGCCAAAAGCATGGGTCCTGCAGTCTCTAGCATGTTACAGGTCTCTGCCACAAAGTAAACCCCAAAAGGTGAAGAGCATGCACAAAGCTGCCAACCTAGATGTGCCCACACACGCTGCTGTACTACAGAAAGATGCCAAGAGCAGAGCTTTTTGAGTTAGAAAGGCATGCAGGCAGGCAATGCAACAACTTTAAATTTGTGCTAAGCTCCCTTTGCCTATAAACTATATATACACACTATACATTAGAAAAAAAAACAAACCAAAACATGGAGTAGTAAAGGCACAAGGACTCTGGAGCACCTAGCTCAGTTTATGTCCCTCCCATACGCTTTCTGTAAAGGTTTAGGAAACCTACTGCCCATGTCTTCCTTTGGGCTGGGTTGTTACATTTATAAAACAAGAATGTTAATTCTTCACCTGTTCCCGGTTAAGATCCACTTGCATCAGCATCTGTATCAACGGAGCAGTTCAGACCACTGATTTCTCTGTAAGCTAAATATTGCCACTAGTGCCACCGGAGAACGGTTGCTATTCTACAATTGCTCTTTGATACTGCATTGGATTACTGTCACTGGGGGAAAGAAGAGAAAATGACATTGCAAATTCACAAGCTCAGGATATTGTTGTATTCTGAAGCTGATGAATGCAACGGCATGGATTGGAAAGCTTTTCTGAGGAGTTTGGAGATACGAGGCCAGAGTTTTCATTAGCCCCTCCTGCGGATGCTTTAGCACAGCAGCAGATTGTTTCCAGTACCTCTACCCACCAGCTTTTCCCAATTCAGTCCATTGCTTGTGGGAGATTTGTGCAAGCAGCCAATCTGCTATGCTAATGCAACTCAAAGCCAGCTCCTTCAGTGGACAGAATACAGTCGGAGCAAATTTCGTATCTGCTTTCCCAAGGTCCCGTCTCTCAAATAAATAAACAACAAAAAAAAGTTTATTTTTATAGAGCTTGGGTTAAAAAGCCAGTCTTGGAAATGTACTGAGTGGAGCAATCCTCCAGCACCACCCAAAACTAGCCAGCAAACGAAAGCTCGCCAAGGCTGTTAATTTGACAGCTGGGGGGGAAACGAAACCTATTGCTACCATCTGCACAAAGGAAACAGAGGCAAAGAAAAACCCTGCTGTGTGAGCAGAAAGAAAGGTTCAGCATAGCAGAGGCAACACAAACCATATGAGACACTTGTTAAACCCCCTCCCTGCTTTTTTCTCCACCACTAAATGCTGCAGGACAATGATCAATCTATTCAATGGAAGCTTAAAACAAGACCCTCAGGACCATCAGTGGTGCAGGTCTCTGTTTTCTTACAGATTCTGGCACGTTAAGGCCCTGCTCCCTGCTAAATCTTTAAGACAACATGAATAGTTTGCATACTCTGAGCCCCACAGATGGTTTGGATCTAAAAGACCTTGTGCAGACTGCAGTGGTCATGAAACCCATCCTCACAGCTAGAATTTGGGCTGCATCACATTCTTACTGCTGTTTGTACTGCTCAGTTTGTGAACCAGAATAAACAAATGAGCTTTCAAAAAAAGAAAGGCAGTCTGAGAAGAGCTTGATCTACTGTGAGCCCTTTATTCAGCTAATTTTACCCCAAAGGCAACAGTGGCTATAGTGTGTGCTATTCCACAGGTGAAGAAAACACCTCTCAGTAGCCCTCCGGCTACGGTGGGGGTTGATCTGCAACCAGCTCTATCTTCAGAGCTGGCCCCTTCAGCTGCACCAACATCTCGGGCTGGAAAGCTGGCAAGAACACCGTGGTAGTGCACCAGGAGGCTCTGGGAATTTCATTACATTTTCCACTCACCCAGCGTGTCTCCGGAAGGCCATCTACGGAAGAGAACTGAGCTGGCGTATTGCCGCCCAACCCTCTGGAATTTCTCCTTTCACACCCACTGCCAAAGCACAAACACCCTCACCCTAGGCCAGATTCTGATCTTCTTTGTACCAGCAAAAGCCAAAAT
>NW_010553157.1:0-2163 GCF_000687285.1 Phaethon lepturus | reverse complement strand
GGCATTACCCGGGATTACCCGGGATTATCCGGCATCGGGATTACTCGATCCCGGGATTGGGATTACTCGGCATTACCCGGGATTACCCGGGATTATCCGGCATCGGGATTACTCGATCCCGGGATTGGGATTACTCGGCATTACCCGGGATTACCCGGGATTATCCGGCATCGGGATTACTCGATCCCGGGATTGGGATTACTCGGCATTACCCGGGATTACCCGGGATTATCCGGCATCGGGATTACTCGATCCCGGGATTGGGATTACTCGGCATTACCCGGGATTACCCGGGATTATCCGGCATCGGGATTACTCGATCCCGGGATTGGGATTACTCGGCATTACCCGGGATTACCCGGGATTATCCGGCATCGGGATTACTCGATCCCGGGATTGGGATTACTCGGCATTACCCGGGATTACCCGGGATTATCCGGCATCGGGATTACTCGATCCCGGGATTGGGATTACTCGGCATTACCCGGGATTACCCGGGATTATCCGGCATCGGGATTACTCGATCCCGGGATTGGGATTACCCGGCATTACCCGGGATTAGCCGGGATTGCTCGGGCCGGGGTGCTCCGGTTCCAGACGAGCCCTGGGCCGGGAAGTGCCGCCCCTCCCCCCCCCGTGGGTTGGACACGAGACGAACGCGGCACCGAGCGCCGGCGCGGGGACGTATGGAGAGAGGAGCCTATAGGGAGCGAGCGGGGGGGGTGGGGAGAGAGAACATAGAGCCTATATCGAGGGTATCGACACGGGATGTATAGACACGGTGTATAGGCACAGTATAGATGTATAGGTAGAGACTATAGATGTATAGGCACAATACAGATGTATAGGCAGAGACTATAGATGTATAGGCGCAATACAGATGTATAGGCACAGAGACTGTAGATGTATAGGCACAATACAGATGTATAGGCACAGAGTCTATAGATGTATAGGCACAATACAGATGTATAGGCACAGAGACTGTAGATGTATAGGTACAATACAGATGTATAGGCACAATACAGATGTATAGGCACAACATAGATGTATAGGCACAGAGACTGTAGATGTATAGGCACAACATAGATGTATAGGCACAATATAGATGTGGCACAGAGAATATAGATACATATAGAGAGGCAGCAGAGAGATATAGAGGGAGAATATAGACAGATATAGATATATAGGGAGATCATAGAGAGAATATAGATAGGTATAGAGAGAGAATATAGAGATAGCGAGAGAATATACATAGAATATAGATAAATATGTAGAGAATATATATGAGAGAATACAGATAGAATATAGATGGGTACATATAGAGAGAATATATGTATGACAATATAGAGAGAACATTGAGATATAGAGAGAAAACAGAGAATATATACATGGAATATAGAGACTCTATAACTGGGGAGAATATAGAGAACGTATACATAGAATATACACATGGAGTGATGGGATGTATACCTAGAGGTACCTGCTAGGGCACATATATATAAGCAGAGCGAACAGAGGGAGAATATATAGAGGTCGCATATAGCCCTGGGCAGACCTATTTCGTCTGTTGAGCCTATACAACCTCTATAGGTTAAAGGCGCCGTTGAGGTGTGGCCGCCTGTGGAAGCTATAGGTGCCGGCGCGTGCGGCCACGGAGCTTTAACGAGCGGGGGTGGGGGAGGGGCGTCCGCACGTATAGAGTCCGGAGCGGGGCGGGTATACGCGCGGAGATTTAAATACGTCCAGACAGCGGTATATACGTGTAGAGAGACATATACGTGTGGAGAGAGACGTAAATGTGTGTAGAGATGTATGTATATACGTGTAGAGAGATTTACACACGTCTGGAGGGATGTATACACGAGTAAAGAGATTTACAGACGCCGAGATGTATACGTGTGTCTAAGGAGCTGTATATATGTGCAAGGAGGTGTATACGTGTCTAAAGAGGTGTATATGTGTCTAAGGAGATGTATATGTGTTTAAGGAGATGTATGTACGTGGAAGGAGATGTATACATGTCTAAAGAGGTGTATATACGTGGAAGGGGGTGTATATACGTGGAAGGGGGTGTATATACGTGGAAGGAGATGTATGTACGTGGAAGGGGGTGTATATACGTGGAAGGAGATGTATATATGTCTAAGGAGATGTATGTACGTG
>NW_010553156.1:4899-5566 GCF_000687285.1 Phaethon lepturus | reverse complement strand
AAGACATTAACGGCAGTTTCTCATCCTTCTGGTGGCCGGGGCTTAGGATTTGCACGTTTGCGATTAATCCCAGCTAGCCAAAAGGTAGAGCTGTTTTTCCCTCCCTGCTCCCTGAGCGCAGAACATGAGCAATGAAGCAGGATCGGTCGTGGGATCTATGGCAGCGCTCATTGCGGAGACGAACATCGTCCCCCTCCCCTCCCCGATATCTCGGGTGCTCAGCCCGGCTCTTCGGAAAAGCATCTCTGTTCCCCTTCAGAGCGCTGCTGCCAGCCCTGCCCTGGGAAACTGAAAGACGCAGCAGAGATGGACTAGACCAACACCCATTGAAATGTCCGTGTTAGCCGCTGGCTAAACCGGATTGTGGCCATGATGAAAGAAACCCACATGAAGACAATTAGACTAAATTATGTCCAGTCGCAGAAGACAAGTTAGCAGTGAAATGTGAGGCAGTCCGACTCCAGCCAGGCTCAATGTCTGGCTTGCCCCATCGCTGCCACTCATACATCACCGATCAAGGGAAGCCCCCGCAGGTTGTTTTAAACCAGGGCCAGCGGGAGGTTGGGCTAATGAGTAAAATCTGAACATTCCTCAAATTTCCCATCCATCCCGAGTGAGGGGAGCGTGGAGGAGGGGGATGGGGACGGGAGCGAGGCTGATCCGAACG
>NW_010553156.1:1795-4820 GCF_000687285.1 Phaethon lepturus | reverse complement strand
GCCGCTAACCCCAGGCCTGACCTGCGCCAAGCCAGCCTCCGTCTGCGCCGCGGGGAGGTGAAGATCTCCTCAAGATGGAGACCCAAGCCCCCTCCCCTTTCCCTCTGCAGAGTCCAGTCTTCCCTCAGCTCTGAAACCAAACTGGGGGGCAGCTGGGAGACAGCCCGGTCGCTCCTGTGGTGGGAGCGGGGGGCTCCGTGACAGCCACTTTATCCACCAGAGCCTCCTCCTCCTCGGAGCATCCCGGGAAACTACCCCGGCGCCGGGCTGGGGGCTGCCGCAAGGGCTGCACGGAGCAGTAACGGGGCTTTTCGGCCTCTCCCAGGAAAGCAGCCCCGGCCCCTGTTATTGCATTATTCCCCTGAAGACGACTTACCCAAGGAAGAGGCTGTTCGATGCCCAGCCTCATCCATAGCAAAGCCAATAAATAAACCTCGCCCACCTATTCAGAGTTCTCTAAAAGGGGGATGTGGAGGAGGGGAAAAAGTAATTAAAAGACATCAAAGAGATGGCAGGAAGAAAAAAGGCATTTTAAAGAGGAAAGAAGAGGGAAAACAGCCATTCCTGATCAATACAATTACAGTGCTTCAGGGAGCTGCTTTAAAGCACAAGCACGCAAGAGCCCAGCACCAAGCAGCTCAGCTGCGCGTCTCTGCTGAGGGCACACCAGCCTCTCCAGGAGCACTTGGGATCCTGGGGCTGCGGGGCTTGTGTGCCAGCCCTGAGAGCTTTAAAGGGACCCCAATAAATGAGTTCCCTGAGGTTTCTGTCTCCGGACGGTCACTTGGCAAGCTGAAGCAGCTTTTTAAATCTTGGCTTGGATTTTGCAGCCAGCAGTCACCACCAGCTCCCCTCCTTTAGAGTCCCTGCACGGTTACGGTGGCAAGGGCTGGAGCCAGCCTGCTGCAAGGCAGGCAAAGGTGACTTGTGGCTTCCTAAGGATGAGAAGATGGCCAACTCCTGCTACAAGAGAGCAGGGGTAGGGATGTGGGGTACCAGCTGAACTGAGAGCAATGGGAAGAGCCATAGAGAGCCGGGCTTGCTGCTCCTGTGGTTGCCGAAGGGAGAGGAGAGACATGGGACAGTGTGAGAAGAGAAGAGCTAAAGCTGTTGCTGCTGCCAGAGTCCTCCTGAACGTGGATGGGTTTCTGCTTCCTGTGGGACCAGTTCCAGCAAAGCTGCTTTCTGCTGAAAAATTCCTGCCCCAGGTTCCCAAGCACTTTGCTCTCATGCCTATGAAGCAGTGCCTGACCCCAGCCTCTCCTCATTCACATGCCACTGGAAGAATTTGGGAGGCATCTCCTGCTGACTTCTTTCAGCTCATCACCTGACAACCAGTAGCCTCTTAAACCAGGGATTCTCAGAGGACAAAAGTTTCTTTAATCCACAGGCAGTGGTGTGGACCTTTGGAAGGCAAAACCCTCATATCTGGGTGCACAGCCCACCGGGGCTGGGTTTATGTATCAGGTCAGACTGGATGGTTATACTTGTCCTTCAGGCTTGAAATCTTTGGAAAAAAGCAAGTAGAAGAGAGGAAAAGACAAGATTTATCAGTAATAAGCTTCTACCCTTTTTTCTTCATTAATGAAATCAGCATATGGTCCCTCTCCTGAAGACCAGCCGCCTCCTGTTATTTGGGTCCTCGCCCTCCACCACTCTTTCTCCCTCCACTGCTCTTCTGTGTGTCTCTGTCTCCATCGCTCTCTCCCTGGGATTTTAATTACGTGCATCTATTTCCACTCACTAGGTCTGTCATTTTCCAGCAGGACTGCTGTAATTATACTGTGGGAAGCACCGCTCACTTTGCTGAAGCCTGAGCGGATTAAGGATCCTCCACGCATTTTCCCACCCCTCTCTGCCAGGTACCTGCACAAAGATGACAGATGGTCAGGGGCCATTTATTTCCCCTAATGAGCTGGTACAAAAGGAGATGGCTCTCAAAACACATGTATATTTTCAGTTAACTAAAAATGCCCTAGACTCCCAGGGCTTTGCCTGAAGGATGGGAAGGGTCTGAACCCAGGCAAGGAAAAGCGTCAGCGGATGGAAAAAGGGGTTTTCAGGCACTGCAGGAGGAGCCCAGCTCTGGGTTCAAAGGAGCCTGGACTGTGGGAGCGTGTCTGCTCAGCACCAGGGTTACTTGAGCTCAGTTTCTCTCCCAAATTTGCTCTCAGGGGCCAAGAAAAGCTGACTTGTAGAAGGGTGTTAAACAAAAGCTCTGAACCTTGCCTGCACGACGGACACCTCGTAAAAGCAAGTCTCGTGTTCCTCTCAGGTGACCAGGAGAAAGCTCTCTCGCCTTGCCGCCGCGCCCCTGACAACGTGTGACGGGCTCCAGTGCGGCTGAGCATTCCCAAGGAGCATGAGACACAGGGCACGCTCAACGGTGGTCCAGCAGAAGCCAACAGGAACATGACGCTTAGGCCGATGCGGATGAAAGAGGGCTGTTGGTGGGCATCAGAGGATGTCAAAGGATGAAGAAGATAATTCCAAGCATAAGCATGTGCGGCGATTACAGCACCAGAAGAGAGCATGGCTGCCCGTGGCCTGAGCTGATGTAAAGCACCAGAGCTTTGAAGGATCTGCACAGATTTATGCCAGCTGAAAGCTTAGTCTCAGAAGTGGATTCGGTTTAACCCCTGGACGCCTGCTATTAGACTGCGAGGCGCTGCAGATAAACCAGGCGCTGCATCCTCCCAGCCTGCTGTCGCTGGTTTCTTGAGCCTAACCCAGCTGAGGCTTGCTGGAGGTTTAACACACATATATTGTCTCACAGAGCCAAGGCCTGTCAGTGGTGGGGACAGAGGGGTTCCAAACAGAAGTGGATTCGGTTTAACCCCTGGACGCCTGCTATTAGACTGCGAGGCGCTGCAGATAAACCAGGCGCTGCATCCTCCCAGCCTGCTGTCGCTGGTTTCTTGAGCCTAACCCAGCTGAGGCTTGCTGGAGGTTTAACACACATATATTGTCTCACAGAGCCAAGGCCTGTCAGTGGTGGGGACAGAGGGGTTCCAAAACACACACA
>NW_010553156.1:1037-1519 GCF_000687285.1 Phaethon lepturus | reverse complement strand
CCACTCAGGGAAAAGCTTTCCGGACTCCCTTCTACGTGGCCACCGCTTAGCACTGCTTTCAAGGCGCACGCTGGAGAGGCACTGCTTCCACTGACTGTTCCCCAGGGGAGAGAAAATAAATGAACCCAGAGTTTAAATTAAATCCCATCAAGGGAGAAGTACTTGCAGGGCTGAAGGTGCCTCTCCCGAGCGCCTCCAAGTTTCCTGAGCTCTACTCAGCTCACAAGGTGCAGGTGGAACCGAGACCTCAACTTGCCTCTTCAAGTCTTCCCATTTTTATCTGGGCATGGCTTATATGGGAAATGCAGGCTCCAGCTGCTCTGCATTTCCTGACGTCCCACAGTGAAGGCAGGCACCAGGTTCTGGAGATTGATCTCCACATGCAAATTTTTCCTGGGCCAAGCGTCTCCTTTGTGCCCACAGATCTCCGGCCCCAGCCACAGAGAGCAGCTCCCTGGAGCTGGCGCAGCAGCAAGGGCCGC
>NW_010553156.1:292-998 GCF_000687285.1 Phaethon lepturus | reverse complement strand
CCAGCCTGTCTCCTCTGGGGACCTGCAAAACAGATGCCTGAAGCGGCAAGCCTGCAACCTGCTCGGCCGATAATGCTCGTTTGCTGCTTCCATGTATTTTCAAGAGGTGGCACCTGTAAAACAGGCACGGCTCGGTGCTCCAGGGTTAACGTGCGGCTGCTGCAGTGGGCCCCCGGGCTGCCGGCGATGCTGTCTTAGAGATGAAATGCGCTGGTAAAACCAAGGGTCTTGACCTGCAGTGGTAATTAAAGATCCCACAGCAGTTTTTGCAAGAGTAAGGGAGCTAACCCTGCTGTCCTGGCCAAAGTCCAGCTTGGGTAATTATATTCACCCCCTCGACCCCACCAGGCTGGGTCCGTGGCAGCTGTGACATGACATAGTGTGTGCTGGGGCTTCAGAGCCCAGCGGGAGCCCGGCTGGCCACAACTGGGGGGACCTGGGAGCGAGATAAAAGGTGAGTTGAGGGTATTCAGCACATAACCCCGCTGCTAGCTCATTAAAAGACAACATTTGCAGGTCCCCTTTAAACTGTTTATCCATTATTGAAAATACCATATGTTACATGTCCATGAAGATCAGCTTTCAGCCACAAGATAAGCTGCCTCCATTTATTGTTCTTCCCTCTCTCCCTCCTCCCGCCCTCCCTCTGGGCTTTTAATTACATCCATCACCTCCCACCCCTCCGGTGGAGCTGGCTTCGTGTCTC
>NW_010553156.1:0-214 GCF_000687285.1 Phaethon lepturus | reverse complement strand
GAGACATATTTCGCAGCCGCTGTGAAATTTCAGCCAGGATTGGAATTTATTTTAAGACGCCGGCCTTTAAATTTTTCATTAAACCTTTTCCCCCTGCGATGCAGCAGGCTTCTGCAGGGACCAGCGGAACGTCGCGTTGATATGCCTGGCACGTCAGGAGAGGACGGAGGATTTCACACCACCCCGGGCAAAGGCTGCCCAGCGCAGCACGCGC
>NW_010553155.1:0-244 GCF_000687285.1 Phaethon lepturus | reverse complement strand
TTACCCAGGTCTCACCACTGGGACATAAAAAGTACTCTCTGTGTAGGGGTGAGTATAAGGTCCATCAGCTGCTTAATGTCAAAGGGAGTTAACAGCTGCCCTCTCATCACAGTGTGCGACAGTCCTTGTGCAAAAGGTGAAGTCAACCCATGCTGCATGACCATCTTCTGCACCTCCTTGACCATCTCCCACCGCATTGGTTCCCAGGTATTTGGCCCATTTTGTCACATTACAACAGGGCATG
>NW_010553154.1:777-1592 GCF_000687285.1 Phaethon lepturus | reverse complement strand
CCAGGCCCCCCATACCCACCTGTGCCCTATATTCCCGTGTCCCTGTGCCCGCTTGTGCCCCCAGTGCCACCCCCATGTCCCCGTGCCCGCTCTGCGTCCCCGTTGCCCACCTGTGCCGCGCTTCTGGAGGCGGAGGCGCTTGAGGACCTCCTCGAACTTGGGGTGCTGGCTGAGCTTGGGCAGGCGGACGTGGACGCCCCCCCGCAGCCCCGTCCCCAGGTTGGAGGGACAGGTCAGGATGTAGCCCAGGTGCTCCGTCCACATGAAGGGGTGGCCCGCCTTCTTGAAGATCTCTTCGATCTGGGAGGGGAGATACGTGGGACTGGGTGTCGTCGTCCCCCCCACCCTCCCAGGACGTCCCCATGGCCCCTGTGCCCAAAACATGCCCTCGTCCCAATGTCCCCCCCATGCTCCTGAAGTCCCTCATGTCTTCCTGTGCCCCACTACGTCCCTCAATGTCCCCATTGTTCCCGTGTCCCCAAGACCCTCCATGTCCCTGGTGTCACGCCCATGTCCTCCTGTGCCTGCAAAGCTCCCTATGTCCTTCATGTCCTTCAAGCCCATGGCCCCTGTGCCCAAAACATGCCCTCGTCCCAATGTCCCCCCCATGCTCCTGAAGTCCCTCATGTCTTCCTGTGCCCCACTACGTCCCTCAATGTCCCCATTGTTCCCGTGTCCCCAAGACCCTCCATGTCCCTGGTGTCACGCCCATGTCCTCCTGTGCCTGCAAAGCTCCCTATGTCCTTCATGTCCTTCAAGCTCCTCATGTCCCCAAGACCCCCACGTCCTCAACACCACCCCCTAGGAGCCCTATC
>NW_010553154.1:416-618 GCF_000687285.1 Phaethon lepturus | reverse complement strand
GAATACCTCCTTCATGTTCCCCCCCTTCTCCATGGAGATGACACGGAGGTGGTCCTCCTCGTTCACCCACACCAGGAAGGTCTTGTTGTCATTGTGCCTGCAAAGGGGGACACACATGACACCCCCTCAGCAGTGGCCCAGGGACCCAGGTGTCCAGTCACCTCCAGATTTATCTGGGTGGTCCCTACATGGCCCCCTCCCA
>NW_010553154.1:0-232 GCF_000687285.1 Phaethon lepturus | reverse complement strand
CGTCCCCCCAGGTGGGACCCCGTGCCCTGGGTGCCCCCGGGATGCCCCACCAGATGCCGCGAGCGTCGGGCCAGTCGCGGGCCATGCCCGAGGCCAGCAGCAGGGGCGAGACCGGCTTGTCGAAGAGGAAATGGTCGTCGATGAGCTGCTGCTGCTCCTGCTCCGTCATGGCCTTCAGCGGGTAGTACCGGCCCTTGAACTCCCCCTCCAGGCTGTTCAGGGCTGCGGGCGG
>NW_010553153.1:4489-5042 GCF_000687285.1 Phaethon lepturus | reverse complement strand
ATTTTATTTTTTAAACTTTTTTGTTTGTTTTCAATGGAGATGTAGCATGTTTGGAACCGATCTCTCTCGGAGTCACTTTCACTGCCAGGGTTCACGCACTGTCTTCCCCAGGAAAACACGCACTTCTACCTAGGTCTCGCTCACCTCCTGCTAACCCCTTTGCGAACTACACAGCGAGCGCTGGGCAGAGGCGTGCAGCCAAGCCGCTCTGTACTGGCTCAGCTTTCAGACCCCAAGGGAACAGCTAGACCGGTCTTTGTCAGAGTTTTGGAAGCGTTTCCCCTCTGTCCCCATGGGACTGAGGAGGGACTGAGCCTGCCTGAAGCAGTAGTGCTGGTGAATCCTTGCGTCCTGACTCTGCCCCCTTTGCTGTAAAATAGGGCTTTTCGGCCGGACGGCCCGAGGGGAGCAGAGCAGACCCCGCGAATGTAGCGGCGAGGGCTGGGCAGGCGGCGTACCCTCCGTAGCACTTACTCCCTGTCCCCTCGGCCTTACCTCAGATGGTGTGTGCAGCCTGCAGGCTGGCTCGGGCGGGAGGGGGCCACCAACCTGC
>NW_010553153.1:3645-4447 GCF_000687285.1 Phaethon lepturus | reverse complement strand
ACCTGCCACCGAACCCCCGGCGGGGCGGCAGGCACTGGGCACTTCTCCCCACGGTCCTCATGGAAGCATCGCGAGCTAGATCAGGGGCATCGCGCCGTCGCAGCGCAAGGGCATCAATACGCAACACCTAGCAAGCAAAAAAAAAAAAAAAAAAAAAAGGCTTCATTTTTATCGTTTTTATTTTTTCCTGTCTTCGCCAATAAATGATGTGATCGAATTGATCCATTCATCTAGAGGAGTAAGACTTAAACTGCTTAAACTGGAAGCCCTCCGCCAGCTGTGCAGACTTGGGCGGTTGTTTGTCTGGTGGTAAAATAGGGATCCCTCCACATGAGGGGCTTGTGGCCCTCCAGGCCTGGCGAGTCAGCTCTGCTCAGCGTGCTGCCACAAAGCTCACGGAGCTGCTCTCTGCCGGGGAGATGGCAGGCTCCCTCCTTAGTTAAAATTTGAGGAGATGCAAAAAGGAAAAAAAAAAAAGGATAAAAAAGATAGAAGAATTGCTGCTCTGTTAGTCGCTGACCTGGGTGCGGGCAAGGTGAATGTAGACGTTGGAGACAAAAAGTGAATTAACGCACCGGAGGGGAATGGGCAGGTGGGGGAAGAGTCTTCCTTGTCGAGCGTGCAGGCGTCAGCAGAAGCAAAAGTAACGAAGGTGTCCGCTGCAAGCTGCTGCGGCTGGCGGAGAGGCTGTAAAGGCAGTTTCCCTCCTCCCATTTTTTTTTTCATTTTCTCTTTCCTTTGCTCAACTCCATAGCTCTTTGTAGAGGTGGGGGAAGTCGCCTGCCTTTCTCTTTGCGGCTCC
>NW_010553153.1:2198-3634 GCF_000687285.1 Phaethon lepturus | reverse complement strand
CGGCACGCGGCTCTGTCAGAGGGGCCTGTCAAAACGCCTGTGCTGCGTGGAGGGAAGGGCGCTTGCGGGCAGTCTCCGGGCGCTTTCGCAGACGGAAGCGCTCCCCCGGGGGCTTGTGCTGAGCCGCCCGAGAGGCCCGTTTACAGCTCCTGCTCTGAGCCTCTTTGCTTTTGCCGCTGGGGAGAAAATGATGCCTTGCCTTGTCAGCTAGGTAAGAGCTGCCAGAGGCTTGTCCGGAAATGATTCCTCTAATTTGTCTCTCCTCTCCTTTGGTTCGTTTGCAAATCCCGCTCTCCTCGGTGACATCTTCCACCGGCCGCTTTTATTCCTCGTGGCAGAGTGAAACGTGCAGCGACTGGTGTTTTTTTCTCCAGGCAGTCAGCTGGCAGAGGGAGAGGGCTTGTTTCTTTTGCAAATAACGTTGCGTGCACCTGTGAGCGGTGTCGGTGGGAAGAGTGATTCCCTGCCACGGGGTGTCGCGGATGCCTGTGATGGGAAAGGTCAGAGACCCCTTGCTTTTGGTGATGGGGGGAAACGAGCGCCCGGCCTAGCCCGGCTCCCCCAGCACAAACAATTCCCTGTCACCCCCACCTCAGTAACGAAACCCGGCCTTTGCCCTTGGTGAACGCAGGTGCTTTGCCGGCTTTCCCTCTGCGTGTAGCCTGCCTGTCTCAGATCTGGAGCTCTTACTCCCATGGACAGTCTGTGGATGGAAACGTGTCCGCTGGCATGAGCACGACGGGGAGGAGGGAAGAATGCCAATGCAAAATGCACCGGCTTCCCAGCGCCTGCCCAGCCTTTCCCCGGAGCAGGTGCGTTTCGTGCCCTGTTTGCAAAGCCCAAGGGCCTGGCCGGGGGGCAGCGAGGCCGGGGGGCAGGGGCAGGCGTGGGGAGGGCTCAGCGTGGTGCAGGGAGAGGCCTTCTTGGCTCGGAGATTGCCATGCGTCGGGTTTAGTGGAAGCCCATCCTGCTGTGCTGTGCGAGCGAGAGGAGGTTGTTTTGAACGTGCTGCTCACAGCATCTTGAACTGCTTTGGCTGCAAAGAGGGAAGGGTTTAGTTTTTCTCAAATGAGCTCTTTATCCTCTCCTCCCTCCCGCTGCGTCTTAGCTAGGGCATCTGACTGTGAATAATGCACACTCCTCCAGACCCTCGGGTTTGTATTTCTAGCCTGTGGTCTTCATGGTTGCCAATTTCCTCTCCCCACTTTTTGCTCAGGCTCCTTGCCTCTTTTACCCTGCTGTGAAGCAGAAATCCATGAAGCACACGCAGACATGTCCTTCTGCAGGGCTCACCAGTGGCTGCAGGGGTCCGGGCCCTCGGGCCACAAGACCGAACTTAGCAGGGATAATCCTCACAAGAGACCAAAGCTCTTCCCATACCAGCAAAAGCGCGCGGGAGCCAAAGGGGGTTGCGAGGGGGTGCGGTGGGCAGTCTC
>NW_010553153.1:1856-2063 GCF_000687285.1 Phaethon lepturus | reverse complement strand
GTGTCATCTGTATTGGGTCTTGAGCTGACCGCAGCAGTGTCTCCCGTGCTGGTCACGCTTTTGCTGATACGACTCCTCAGACATGATTCAGGCTCGGTCCATCTCTCTCACAGCACAAACTCAACCAGGTGGCCCGCGGGGTCTTTGGGGTCCCCTTTCTTTCTTATCTCATGAGGATTGCTGTTTGTTTGACCAGCGGGGCAGACC
>NW_010553153.1:395-1744 GCF_000687285.1 Phaethon lepturus | reverse complement strand
ATGGTACGTTGCCCCCCCAGCCATTGTATTCAATGCAGTAATGCCTATGCAATTCCTGTCTCCCTTGGAGACACGTATGATGTGTGTGCATGTAAGCTAGTGTATGTATACAGTACATATGCATACGGTCTATATATTGTATATACGCACATCCCAGTACATATACACACAGTACAAAAGATTAAAATCACATGCTTATATATCTATAAATAAAATCCTATATATTTATATATTTCTATGTTTTCAATAGATATAAAGATATAATATAGAGATAGACTCAACCACCCTTGTGTAAGGCTGGCCCTGTGTTCTGGCACAAGGCACGTAACACTGAAGACTTTGGACTTTGGGATAGTTTTAGCCATACACTGAGGCCTACATTTATGTGTATAGCACTCTATGGAGAGGGGCTTTGCTGTGGTTAGGGCAAGGGGTTTCCTTGCTGGCATGTTAACCAAGTGCTAAATAAGGTTTGTGTAACAGGGGAATATCTCGGTGGGGGAGAATGCTCGAGCGTCCTCATCTTCTCCCGAGTAAGCCTCTGGCTGAGGTCCTGTGTGTTCATACCCGGACAGATACATATCCCATCCTCATATGCACTTTTCTCTCTCTGCACGGAAGTGGTTGGCAACTGCGGGTACTGGTGCCGTGAAAACGTGGCTTTCTGCTGTTCCGGCCAGCGTTCCTCGGCGGTCGCCAGCACGCTGCCGGGAGACCCCGCGCTCGTGCAGCTCCCAGCGAGAGCGCAGGTTCGCTCCTGGGCATCGGTCAGTGACACAGCTATGGCGCTGGGATAAAGGCAGCGGGAGAGCAAAGGTGTTACTGAGTGGAGGGAGGGTTGCTGCCGCGCCGTCAGAGGTGGCAGCGATGGCGTACGGAGCTGGAGCAGCACGAATTAGAAGGGACCGTGAATTCGGAGCGATAAGGATGGGAGCGTGCAAGCCCCATTGGGGAGGCACGTGCAGCTCTGTCAGGTCAGGCTGGCCGCTGCTCTGCTGCAGGAGCCGCTCCGCTCCCTCAGGTCTCGCAGCCGCTCCTTGGCTGGTGAGTAGTCTGCCTGGCCGGAGGCCCGGGTGATTTTTCTGGAGGAAAGGGAATGATGTGATTGCATGGAAGACGTGGTCGGTGTCATGCGCGTGCCTTTGGGCCCAGCACATGGCGTGCTGACCTTGCCAGACCGAAGCACCAAAGGGTGCAACCCTCTTGCCCTGCCCGTTCAGAGAGGCACCTATTTTCACGTGACAGGCACTTCCGTGCCAGGACTGGGTATGGATCTGGGCAATGGATCAACCTTCCCCGAGTGTCTGCTGATGCCCGCGGGATGGACAGCCGCCTCATGCCTCCACCCC
>NW_010553153.1:0-213 GCF_000687285.1 Phaethon lepturus | reverse complement strand
GGTTCGTTTTGCCTCCCCACGCGGGCCCTGCCAATCGCGGCACTCCTCCCCGTTTGTTTTAGTTGTTGGCTTCAGTCAGGAGGAGGGTACGTTGTAATTCTGAATGACTCGTTACACTGGTATTGCGTGAGCAGACGCTGTGCAAGCTCCCCCCAAGCCCTGTCACACACCTCGGTGCCCTCTCCCAGGCCTCTCTTCTCCACACAACTGGTA
>NW_010553152.1:0-13361 GCF_000687285.1 Phaethon lepturus | reverse complement strand
TTATTTATTTATTTATTTATTTATTTAAATGGCCTATCGATGGCAACAAGAAGTGATTTGGCAAGAGAGATCAAAGCTGTAAGATCAAGGAAAAAGGGTGGGACGAGATTCACCCCTACTCTAAGGAAAACAATACAATCACCACAGTAACATCTCCCATTTCTGGAAAATGGATGGAGGACCTGGAGGCTAAAGGCAGGAGTTTTATTCCCAAGTCCTTTGTGAGTTCTGAAGAAATTATCTAAACTTTCTGTGCCTGAGTTTCTGCTTTCTAAGCTAAGAATAAGAGCAGTTTCTTGTCACGTATCGTTCATGTTTCAGAACACTAAATGGGAACTTGCAAGTAATTTCTGAGAAAGTTATCTCTAGAAGGTACTCTTTATTGACTGGCTTGGGACAAGACTTTAGAAGGTGTCGCTTCTTGCTTTGTTTTCTTTTTTCATGTCCATCTTGGGACATATGAACAAGGTAATTTGAAGGAGCTGTGCGCTTCACATGATGGTCTTGTTTACCTTATCTCAAATACTAATGCAGTTCACAGCCTCTCGATACTCGGAAACCTCACTGCTGGGTTTTGTATGAGAATGTGCCGCTAAAAGAGCTGCTGCTTTAAAAAAATCTTCATCCCAATTTAGAAGACTACTCTGGCTGGTTTCTATCTTGTAATATGTGCAATTAATAAATATGAAAGCTTCTATGCATTTGTTATCATTGTATCATGCCCTGCAGTTTTATAGATCCAATTTCTCAAAAAGTGACTTTTACCAGAAATAAAACCAGACAGATTTCTTCTGTTGTGTGACCAGCTATCAAGCCTGCCCCTTGACCGGAGGCTTTTGTGAGATCTGAACTGTGTTTCACTCGCTCAGGTTTCAATCCCAACAAGACACAGTGCGAGTTAAAAGTTGGGAGCGGTGGATTTCTAGTAAAAAGGAAACGCCAAATGACTCCTCATCGCCACGTTGCAGGTTACACGTTTAGAGCATCAAAGAAATTGCCTCTCTCTCCCCCAAAGCTACCACCTGGTGAACTCTATCACTGGTAGGTCACATTCCTTGCTAGAGAAATTCAACCTGCAGCACAGCGGCTGCCTTGTAAGAAGAAGAGAAAGAGGGAGAGGGAATCTGGGGATGCTCTTATCTCCAAACTTACCTTGATGCAGCCATTGCAGGCAGCTCCCTATGAGAAAGAAATATTTGAGAAAGTGTAAATATTGGTGAGAGTTACGGTAAAACCAAATTGGCTGTTTTCTGCGATACTTAACTGCCATCCAGTTATGAGGAGATCCCGGGCAGGGACGGGGAGAGACCTCCTTGTTGCACAGAGCGCGAGAGGTCTAGCCAACAGCTCTGAACCTGAAGTTCATGGTCATCTTCATAAGACTGGTCACTGCAGACCCTGGGCGAAAATGACTTCGCCCCCTCGCTCTGCTCTGAGGGCGGCAGGCTCGTCACTGTCACCCGACGGGGCTGTGCTGCTCCCAGCCGTGTGTCGCGGATCGCCCCAGAGTGGTTCACAAACTAACAGTAGCCACTTGGCTAGCGTTTATGTACGTCACAGCTTGCAGACCTCCGGGGTTGCACATTCCTTAAACACTACAGGTAAAATCCAGCTGTGTCCCAGAGCTAAACCATGCAGCTGACAGGGCTACCCGTCAAGCTTGATTACCAGGAGAGAGCTCCCAAGTACGAACAGGCACGATTAACTACTATTGACCTTGCAGGTAGGGTCTCACTGCAATACTTGTGAAAAGTGTATACAAACCCAAAGCTGGGTTCGTTGGTTTTATTTAATTCCCGAGGATTTAAATTGTTTGTTTTAACTGTGATTCATATCATTGAAGAGGTTAACTTGGTTTAACCTATCTGTTACTCTTGTTTGCATTTGTCCTTTTTTTCCCCCTTTAGAAAGCTTTCCCTTCTTCTGTTGGGTTTCAAGCTGTAGAATATGTACTAAATGCAGCCTTCGAAGTAAGCTGCATGAAGTTAATGGATTTGTCGCTGATCAGAAGGCTACATTATATCTTTGTGCATTTAATCAGCCAGCTTTTTAATTTAATATAATTTAATTTATCTTCTTCATTTTTTACTTTTACATAATGTTAGAATACGGTTAGTGCTTTACCTCCACTTCATTAGGTGAATACTGTTTTTTTCTTTGGTATTTGCATCCAACCCTGTTTATATAGAACTCACATCTTTTACAACTGCAGGAAAAAGAATCGCTTTAAAATAGTTCTCACTAAGTAAATAGATCTATCTTAAACTTGATGGATGTGCAGAAGGGAAAAACGTATTTACTTTAACAGTTTTTTTTAATTTAAAAAAATACATTAAAAAAAAGAAGTGCTGTAATGGCATAGTTAAACAAACTCTTTCTGTTCATAACGTCCATCAAGTCCTTCAAAATGGGTAGAGCTCAACCTTTTAAGTCTATTGTGTACATCATAATTGAAAGACAAAAACAAGCTCTTTTTTTAAGTTGTGATTAGTTTCTAATGTTGATTGAAGTATACATTGATTGGAATTAACTGAATACTCTGAAACAAAGAAAAAAATTATTTGTTCCTGAATACAAAATTTCTGTGGGGAATAATTCTGCAAACTTTAGTTTGTAATTCTTTACTAGTGATTCCACAAGATCAGTGTTATGACTTGTTTTTAAAACCCCAGAGTAAGACTAGCATTTCTTAAAATCATGTGGCATTGCAAAGCTAAAAAGATAGAGAAAAGACAAGACCCAGCTGATAAAAACATAAGTTTCTTTCTAAAGCTTGAAGTCTGCAGATCTGAAAGTTGAAGTCTGTGAAAATGGAGGTTTAGTGAATTTATCAAAAGACAACAGAATTTGCATTAGTTCCTGTTATTGCACTCTTTCTTTAAATCAAAAGAAATTATACAGAATTAAGGCAATAGGAGATATGTGGTTTCAACTTTTCCCTCTTGGGAAAACATGCTAAATATTGCATTTGGTTTGAAATCTGAAAGCTGAAAGGTGTTCTCCCAGGTATATGCATTATCATTATGGCAAAAGTTTGAATTGGAATTAAATTAACAACTCTGTTGTTCCACAAGGTGAAAATAATCAAGCTAGCTCCACAAACTAACTGAACTAGGTTAGCAGTGGTGAAATATATAAATATTTTTGAACACACAGGAATCAAGTAGATATGTGCAGCACTGAGACACTGTTTTTGACAGATGACTTATGATTACAGGACATTGGGAGAAGGAAAAAGGTCTGTTTATTTTTTGCTAGTTTTTCATGAGATGACAAGTTCTTCTGGAAGAAAGATAAAGCAGACAACTTTGGGGTCTGCAGTCTAGAATAAGTTCATGTTTACTTTTTATTTTGCCACTAGATCACACCTTTGCTTTAATCTCTCTCCTCACTGTTTATTTATGGATAGCCTGTGAACTTTTCCATACCCCAAATTAGATAATTATCATAAACCCTCTTCCAAATGCAAGTGTGTAAAGGACAGCAAACAAGTTTCAGCTGCTGAAGCAAGCTGCCATGACCTCTGTGGATATTTTGCTGCAGGGAATTACACAGCCTTTCAGATGATGTCACGAGGAAGGGTGAATGAAGCCTGGCAACCCTTCATGCTTGGCATGTGCTTGAAAAATCTAGCTGGATACTTTTCTTTTGTTCCAAATCACAAACCAGGCAAGCATCATAAACAAGAATGACTCAGTCTTTCTGCTCCCAAAGTCCAAATGTGTTAATCTTTTCCTTACTCTGTCAGTTCTGATTTAATTCTGAAGGAAAAGGAAGGTAAGAAAGCAGCCTGGCTGAGGTTGACTGCACTTTCCTGCAAACCTAAAGAACCAAGGACTAACCTCTCCCTCTGTTTTCCAGCACTTCAGGTCTTGTCCATGCAGGAAGCAAAGGCAGATCAGCCTTTGCTCTGGTGTTCAGAAACGGTTGTCCCACAAACCTTGGGTGCCCGGCAAGCTGCTCCACGGCATGCTTCTGCTGTGTTAGCATGCTTTGACTGTGGTTTGTCCAACCAAGCAAAGGCGTCAGGAATAAAATCACTCTACAGGCAACCCAGGATAACTCTTTAGCCTACCCTTTTTTTTTTTCTTCTTTCCCCGTGGTTGTTAATCGTGTTATGCTTGAACGCAAAACTTGTTACAACCCCAGTTGGTCAGAAGAGTGTTTAAAAACTGTTCTAAATACAGCTCCCTGTCCTAGATTTCAACGGGAATATTCATATAGTTAAAACTACGTGCATATAGTTTAAGTGCTAGATTGCATTTATAGGGAAATTTTAGCCTTTAACCCCACCTTAATCTTTCAGGCTTTTTTTGTTTTGTTTTGTGAAATTAGATAATTCTTATTTGTTGTATAAAAAGCTTCACTTATATATTAAAGGCTTACAGAGAAAGCCACAGCCATGCATGACAGATATGTTAAAAAACCCTAATAAAAAGAAACAACAGTATAAAAACAATATGGAAAGATGTAAATCCCTGCTATTAAAAAAAATAGCAAGGATAACTTACCCACATGTACGTACAGTTTGAGGCAGTGTTTTCTTCTGAAAGAGAAATCTGAATGTAGACTATATGACATAATTTAAGTAAACATTGCTTGGAAAAATAACAGCCATCTGTTTTCAGCAGATACACTTGAGAAACTAAGGGTAAAAAGAAAAAGGTTAGCAAAGCATCTCAGAAGTGCAGGTGTGACAGCATTAAAAAAAAAAAAACTGTGAAGAATTAAAGGAAGAGATTATAATGCCACCTTTTCTCTTATATGTAAGAGATGGCTTGAAGGAGGAGAGGGAGGTAAAGGCACACATGTCTTCTGTGAAAGGCTTCTGATGCCTGGGATATGATTGATTCATCTGTGGCTTCAGCTTTGTGGGTGTGAGAGAAGTCATAAGAACTGGGAGATAAGTCACTCTGCGTTCTGGGATGAGGGCGGGAAACCCCAAAATTCTTGAGTTCCTACCATTAGCAACAGAAGAGATGCCCGACATAGTAAATTAATTTGGAAGGATTAAATAACAATTTGGTCTCTGCGTTATGAAAAGTAAGATCCCATCTGGTATGAGTTTGCTTCTTGTTTACAAATGCCTTAGTTTGAATGAAGAATAGAAAAAAGAGTTATTGCTCATTCCCTCAAGCAAATGGGAAACCCAGCTGATGATGGTCCTCCATCACAGGCAGGTCAGCAGGATGTCATTTATAGATGGCCATGGATGTCTCCTCAGACAGCTCCATGTATATGCATGCATTTGGCCATGCCCAAGCTTTTCTGGTGACATGAACTCCCTTCAAACGTATTTCATTTCCTTTTGATGCATCCTGTCACAGCAACATGGTCTATCACTGCATCACCAAATTATATTAGGACACATGACAAAAGCTACCCAACTGGATGACCTCACTCTCGCCCTACTTTGATCTAGTTCAATCATTTCTGGTGACTCAGGTGTATAAAACGATTCCCAGGAGATGGCTGAAAAAAACTGCCGATCACATGGGTCGCCTATGCATTTGGGAATACCAACTGCAGTGAACAACTGGGCAGCACAAGTTCAAGTTACACAAAGGATGTAAGTCAGTCATACATCGGAAAATACAATTCCTTAGACCGTACCAACCCTAACCACAAGTTTAAAGGCTTATTTTTTTCCATGCTGTCTTCCTAAGGAATCAAATGTGAAAATGTAACCCACAAACAAAACATTAAATATAATAATGGGTCAATGTAACATCCTCCTTGTTGTAATCAAGGAGGAGGAAAGCTACATGTGCACACATGATGAACAAACATAAATACTGTAATTCTAGCAATGCTAACACAGATTCTCCTCCTCCACCTATGTACCTGTGATGTCAATACATTTACACACACATTTATACTCATATAAATTAGAGTAAAATTTATTCTGTTAAGATGAAGGAGATGATGAAGGAGTAGTATCAGTTTCACATTCGGGTCTCTTATTTAAGCCACCTTCGGGAGTAGTTTAAGAGCAGAGGGTCTGATTCTTATTTACACTAATAACATAGCAATGTAAAATAAACTTAAACAAGGGCGTAAATTACATTTAATCTGCCCAGCCTGATACAAAAGGGACAGTGGTATAAATGAGAAACTGTCCCAGAAGCTCTCGCTCTGCAAATTGATTAATATATCAATGTTAGCTGCAATCTAGTTATCCCCCTAAACAAAAATGACCTAGTGTTGTAATAGAATGGAAGTTTATTTCAAACTGCTTGACTTGAATACAAGGAAAAACAGTACATCTATATTTCCTCTTCTACCTTTTTTTCCGCTTATATCAGTTGGTCTAATGAGAGGCATTGCCTTGGTCAACATGCCTTCCTTCTCTTCTGTCTCTTTACACCAGCGCGGCAACAAGAACATTACTACCATAAAAGTATGCGTTACTTTTCAAAAATGCAGCAGGAGAGAAAATTTTAAAATTCAATTTTCCTTCCTCTCTCTCCCCGTGCTCCTCAAGCTCTTTTGTAGTGCCACTTTTTCCTGCCCTGCTTATAGTGAGGTTTATCTCAGCTCCAGCGATGCCATTTAGAGGCGGGTGGATCACGGTTGTGTGTTAAATCACGAACAAACCCAATCTCTCTCCCTCTCTCCCCCTTTCTTGTTGTCTGTCCTTTTAACTTAAACATAGCTGCTAGGTTAATGATTCATTCTTCTAAAAGGCTGCTGTGCCTACCAGATTATACTGTTAAATCTGTCATTCTGTTTATGTTTAAAATACGAGATTAAAGCAGTGGTCGTGCTGAGGGAAATGGTTCTCACACGTAACAAGAAAGGATCAATCCACGTCTGCTGACGCCGGGCTGTTCCAGCTGCGGCGCCTGCCGTTTTGGTGTGCTGCCAGACCCCAAAGAAATACGTGTGAGCTTTGAAACTTGGTGACCGTTCTTGCACTGCGCACAGCACGGACCTAAAATAGGGCTTATCACACACTAATGTACCTTTGAAAGTTACAGCAGTCTAGCTGTCTGTAAATTGCAGGAAAAGCACTCGAGAAATAAATTATTCAGTCCTAATGGGAAGCGAAAAGGTGAAAAATTTCATGATGAAGTAGCCTGTATGGTACCTTTAAAAGTATTTGGGGCTAGGAATTTGCAACTGGTACTGTGGAATCGATATCCAGGTCATATATAGGCAAATTATCAGTGGCACTAATGCTTTTTTTAATAGTGTTGTGCATTAGCATAAAGGCAAATCAGAGCCAGCGTTAGTACATTTTTTTTGTTGCTACAGTGTGACTTACTCACCAGATCAAATAGGTTGATCCATAAAAACTAGTTGGGTATGTATTGCTAACCAGATATTAGATTTGAGACTTGTATACACTTGAAAATTTACAAAAATAGCTCATTTGCAATAATTGCTCTGGAACAGCTATTTGGGCAGAAAGCTGTAGGGATATTTCTCAACTATTTTAGATTAGCTATCTCAGTAAATTTCTAAGTATAGACAAGCCCTCGTGATGTGTCCTGCCAAATGAAGATTGTTCTATTCAATTAGCTCTCATTAAGGAAGGCAGAGAGGGGTAAAAGTAGATTCTCATTAAGTATAAATCTCCATATTTATTAAGCAGAAGTGAGAAAACACAAATTCAGTTGCACATGTATTTTTTTCTTACTCATTGAGTGAAGCAAGCCTTCTAAAGAAGCCACAGCCTACTCACTGGAGGCTTAAACGTGTCTGAAAAGGGTTGTTTGGTGTTTGGGGGACCCAGGCTGACGGGGACACTGCTATTCTAGGTGAGGGTCTGAATTATGGTTATGAATTATGATTATTTCAAGGAAAGGTCATTGTGGAAACATCTCATCGTTAGGGTTTTTTCTCCCCCAAATTTCTAGCTCGGTCTTTAAGCAGGACAGGAAGTAGTGTCAAGTAAAAGGCAATACTTTCAGGGGCAGGGGGTGAAAATGCCATACGTCAGATGTCGGCTTCTCCATAAAAGTCAGAGTTGCCCACAAAAAGCTGACACCTTTTCCAGCTGCGGTGTTTCAAGCAGTAGTGCATTTAAGCACTGAGGAAAAAGAGTTTGAGCAGGAAATCCAGACTTTCACCCATTATATCCGTAAGTAGAAAATGATGCTGTTTGGTCCTCAGTGCAGTCCTCGGGCGTGCTGTGCTGAAGCTGCTCTCTGTGCTTGCACGGCTGCCTGTGACCTTCCCCTGTTCCAGAATACTGTGTCTTCGAGAAAAAACTTCATTATTTTTTCTGAAACCCCATGACTAAGGAAATTGCTACATGCATATGGATTAAAAACTAGACTGTTTATTATACATATTTAGATCCTAATTGGACATAGATTACTATCCAGGCCAGACTAAACACTTTTAATTTTCCAAACCAGTGCTGGCTATAAAGACAGGATGAAATAAATGTTTAATATAGCCTATATAATCTTTCCCAAAATGGTTTCTGTTTATCATCCAAGTACCTAATCAATGCAACTACATATAAAATCCACAGATTTTATAGTACAGTAATAAGCACATGCAAATTATGTTGTCGTATAAGCATGCTGGCTCAAAAAGATGTATAATACCTATCAGACTAGTTAGCCATTATCTTAATTATGAAAGGATTATCCTTGTAAAGGCAAGGCCAATAATATAATAGCAGTTCTGAAATATGAACGATCTCTAGCTATGTTTACCATTAATTCAGACTGCACTTATATTCCCATTTCCCCCTTTCTATTGTTTATTTTTGTTAATGTTTATGTGTCCCTTTGTAAGCCGCAATATGGTACAGCATCCCATCAAACGCACTATGAAAGCTCCAAAGAGCCATCCTAAGTATATTAATCCTCCATAAAAATAAATAAGCTATATGAGAGAGAGCATTTCTATAAGGCTTGAGTGTTAGTACTGGCAGCTGGAGCATGAGGTGGTGAGAATATGTGTGCCAACTTTGAGATTCATGCATGAAAAAGCTCTTTGTAGTGTTTTTTTCTGAGATGGGTTTTGTTGGTGGATTTTTTTTTTTCCTCTTAGTAAAGATTTTTCCGTAATAAAGACACTGTCTTTATCCCTGTTTCTGTGGAAGTCAAAGATGCCTTCTGAAGGGCAGGCGAAAGATAGGGGAGTCTGAAAGAGATCAGGTCACACATGAAAGATGTTTCACAGTTGGGACTTTGCAAATATAGAAAAAACAACAAACATAAGAAGTAAAACCCCATCTCTTCCTAACGTTACATTTGCTCTGATGTATTTTCTGAAAGCTGCCCAAGTATAACTATTTATTTTAACTAAAGTTAATCAAGATTAATGTCAGCAGTTATGACACACGCTGTTTGCTAAAGAACACATAGAACAATTGCTCAAGGCAAGCTTCATTAAGAAATCAGATAAAATTAGTAAAACTGATTATATTTCAAAACTCAGCAGCGGCAGCAGCTCAAATTGCCATTCAGGAGTCTCCAATTAACACAATTGGTCTTGTTCACAATCAGCTTTGTAATCTCATTAGCCTATTATATTTTAATCATTGGGATAACTGCACAACAAAACTTATTTTGTTTTTGCGCTGACTGCTGATGGCATAAGTGAACATGCAACATACTTTTTCTTTCTTTTTTTCTTTCTTTTCATTTTTTTTTTTTTCCTTTCCAGAGAACAATGTAGACTCCTTAGAGCATTATCCTGGTTACAGATTATTACCATACACTCCGTCACTGCTAGGGAACGCTGACAGCAGACATCTAATTTGGCATTAATTGGCAGGGGACTAATTGCATAACTGACATTGCTAGTGAAACTTTGGGAGTGTGAGGTAGGGACAGCACAAGGTATCAGAAAAGAGGGAGGGGAGGAAGAGCAAACAACCGCTTGCAGACAGCTCTGCGGACACATGCATATAACCCGTTTGCCTCCTTGGTGTGCTGCCTTGTTTCATAAATGTGTTCCAGAGATATTGGCCCTTGTAAAAACACAAAGTCTTTCTGTCCTTTAGGTACTGGCAGTCTGCAAATACCTACAATACCAGTGTTTCATTGATATTGAGTATTGCCTGCTGCAATGAGATTATGTTCTATTGATGGGAACTGGGGTGTAACATAGCCATCTACAGAAAGCAATAGGTTGCCCTATTTTCAAGCTGAAAATGCTGTGTATTTTATGAACTGCCTCTATCTTGCACACCAGGGATGTCTCTGTGGCTAAAGCCATAATAGGATTTTCCTAAATGATACAGAAATACAAATATTCTGACTGAGCACTTTTCTGGACTCCTCTTATTTACCAGCGAGCTTTGATACCGTATTTTGCCTCCATCTTTTAAAGGACAATTTCAATTTCCCATTTCCCTTATGAGTGCTTCCTGTAAAGGTGTCAATAACCACTAATTGCGTTCTGCTTGGCCAGTCTGCAAATCAACACAGCAGAGGCAGCGAGCCAATATGCATTCAAATCCCGTTACTTGGCTGCCTCATTCTCAACTGGAAAGACAGGAGAAGGCAAATATTCATACAATTGTGTGCGGGGAAATTCAGAGTCGCTCCTGTGATCTCCAAAGATACCTATGCAGCTGCTGTTAATTCCCAGACTTTTTATTTTAAGAGGGTTACTGCTGGGCGTATTTCAGTGTCGTTCCTTTTATCTTCAGTCCAGGAAATGGTGGGTCTTAGATCAGAGCAAATGTAAAAGGAAATAGCTCTGCAGTAAGAGCAGAGGGTATGCAATAATTAAATTATGAGCTTGCTTCCACAGGCAGGCCAGTGACAGAACATGGTGGTTTTACCGTATTGGTGGCCTAAGCAAGTGACGGGCGGGATTTAGCTGCGCTGCATATCATACGGTGAAAGAAGTCATTGGTTTGATTAATTTTGGTCCTGTTTCATGACTTATATGTCAGCAGAGTGTTGATTTTCTTAAATCTATTGGTCATGCCAAAATATTAGCTGCCTAATTTCTGCCCGTAATATTCGGCCTGCAGTTTGGTCGAGAGCAGTTTGTTGCCGGCAATTGCTACTGCGGTTCAAACTGCTTTGATTTCACCCTGTCACAAGGGTCATTTTCCTTTCCCGGTTTGAGGAACAAGCTTTCCAGGGTGGCTGTCCACCAACAGAGGTTCCAGAAACACTTTACACAGTTGTTTTTCCAATTTCACTTAAAATCTTCAGCTTAGGTAAAAGCTTCCACCAGAGAAACTCACATACAGAGACCACCTTTACAGGAAGGACCTCCAGAGGTGCCAAGCTCCAATTGACTGAAAACGCTGAGTGCTTGCGTGAAGGACAACACATTTCCGAGCCCATTTGTTTCTGTTCTGACGTGGAGGGGGAGCAGAGGTGGCATCCCTGATGTCTCTCCCCACCACAGCCCAGTTCAAACCACACTTAGTTTGGCTACCAGGGGCCATGGGTCTTGTATTTCTGGTGGCTGTAGTGATGACCCTTCCTGATGTTGCTGGAGGATTGCCAAGTCACCGGCTTCTTCTCTTGTGCCCATGGATCCACAAGCAGCAATTTGTCCCTTTTCCACAAAGCGTGTGAGCAGGAGCATAGTCATGTGCAGGAAGATAAATTAACATTGAAAGAGAGCGTGGAAGGATGGGAGATCTTTTTTTTCATCTGCTAACTAGCGTACCTGACCACGTTTATAATAAGCAGATGTTTAGAAAAGATGAAAAGGTTACTTCATCACCTTTTGGGGGGCAACAGTTTGAATAGAAGATGGATTTTGTTATCATTTTGCCTAAGTAACTTCCACTGTTAGTTGCTTTTAGTTTAGTGACCAACTTATCTCCTTCTACCCTATTCTGCTAGTTTTCTATGAAAGACTTAAAATACACTTAGAGATTGGAAAAGCAACTGATATGATGCTTGTTCTCATGCTGAATATTGTAAGGAGGGGAGCATTAACTTACCAACTCAAGCACTTGCTTACCACTCCTGGAAGTCACAGACACGATACAAGGGTACAAGCAGCTAAAGGTGAGACAAATCTGACACAACTTCGTTGTTGTGAGATATTCAGTGATGTTTCTTTTGTTGTCATCCCAGGTTTACGAGTTGTTGTTGCATCCTTTCTTCACACCGTGTTTTGCCTAGCTCTTTGAATGAAAGCAGGCTCAGAAGGGCACCGATCTCTAGACCAATGTGGCTAAACACATCGATGCACCCGCTGCCAGCCCCGCTCCCCATGTACCCTGGGCGTTCTGCATTATCACTTCATTGCACAAGTTGGTTGGTGAGGATTTCTACTTTCCTGCAAAGGTTTGCTGGGATGGGAGCCGAGGCCAGCTCATTCTTAGCATCAAGTGATGCTGTGCTATGTAGATATTGCAGACTGTCAGCCAAGTCAAACTGATGCTGTTTAACGCTCTAAGTCATGGTTTCTGACAGCTGCTGCCTTATTGGTGTATTTTGTTCACCGAGCATATTTTGCATAGGTTGCAAAGGTGATGCTCTCAGCGGGAGTACGTGGCATCGCGATGGCAGGCAGAAACGCACCGGCAGGCAGCGGCGCGCCGGGGCAGCAGAAAGGGCTGGCAGGGTGCGGGGAGGTTGTTGTGGCGTTTAAATAGGGTTGAATTCTGCTTCAGAATCTGCGACTGAGCATTTCTGACCTCTAAAGGAGAGCCTCTGCTGCTGTCACTCCTGCAGTACCTTTTCCTTTGCTCCCGAGGCCCTGCTGATTTCGGGCAGCGTGGGGCAGCTGCCTGCCGGCGGCAGGACGCCGGGGCGGGCGGGGGTGTGCGCCCCTGCTTCATTTGGAAAGGAAGTCGAGGAGGTTAAGCTGCCACCTCCTCCGGCTGCCCCTGAGACAAGCCAGCTACTCCCAGGCAGTAGACTAAAGCGTTCAAAGCCATGGTAGTGCCTCCGTACGGACACACACCCCAGGCCAGCTGGGAGGCGATTGTATCGTGTCGATGTGAAACGACACTACGATGTGATGTCACCAGTCGCGGTGGGTTTAAGAGTTAAAGTCCATTCACTGCTTACTTAGGTATTTTCTTAAGAAAATATTTGTGGCGATTACGAAAAGCTAGTGTAGCTTTATAAATACTCTTAAAAGCAATCATTTATGACCCCACAGGAGGAAGTGGCTTTTTCCTTCCCGATCGAGACGAACCTATTTATTAATTTATTTCTTTGCCCCGTACCAAGGTGGTTCACATTTTCTTTGTAACAGGTTCTTTGCGGCACCGGCCAGCCACTTTAAGCCTGGGAACATTTTGAAACAGGTTCTTGGCGCCCCCGCCCAGCCACTTTAAGCCTGGGAACAGAGTCAGTACGTTGCATGTGGGCGAGCTGGCTTTTAAAAGGCTGCCCACACCTCGGTAGGATCATGGTTTCTCCCTTACAGAGCAGCTTCCCCCTTCAGACGCGGGCTGGCGGGGC
>NW_010553151.1:721-6009 GCF_000687285.1 Phaethon lepturus | reverse complement strand
ACTCCTTCCCAGGCTGACCCAGCAGGTCACTGTGTGAAAGTTCAGCCCGGTTTGAACTCGTATGAGTTCCTGCAGCTGCTCAGCCCCGGGCTCACGTCACCGGGAGGGATGGGAGAGATGCCGATTTACAGGAAGGTTGCTCACAGCTTTGTTTTATTGTTGGAAATGACAAACATAAGGGAGACTCCAATGAGAGGGGAATAGGGCATATGTGAATTACGCTGTCACCACTTCAGGGATAAATTTAGGTTTTCCAAGAGGAACGGTCATTCTGATTCAGCGGAGGTCGGGAGACATCCAACAAGGATTTCCTACCAGCCCCTGGCTGAGTGCAGCAGCACGTCTCACCCAGTCAGGCACTGGCAGCATTCCCAGCCGGAGCAGGCACCCCATCCGCCTTGGTCTTCGCTCAAACCTGGTCCTGGCAGTGATTTATCTATCGCACACCCGCGGGGCCCGGCCCGGCTAGCAAAACAGTTCTGCCTGCTAAAAACGCCACATGCTGGGGTCACTTATTCCAGCACAAGCTTTGCCTGACGAGAAACCCCATCAATTCCTGCTCCGAAGGGGGCCGTGCGGCTCCCGGCCTCGGCACACAGCAGCGAGGGACCAGCCTGGCTCCTGCCACCTGCCCAGACCCGCCTGACAGCCAGCTTGGTCGCACCGACCCTCACCGCCCTGAGGGGACGGGTGACAGCGGGGTGGCACCAGCTGCCCGAGCACCAGCCTCGTCCTTCCTCAGGGCCGAGGACACCCCCATCCCCATCAGCGAGTTCGCAAAAGCTTCTGCTCTTGGTGGTGCTGCTTCTTGAGCAGAGACATTTCCAAGCAGATGAGTCAGAAACATGGAAAATTGGTTGCAGCCGTCCACCCCTCACAAGGACCAGCTGCTTGAGGAGCTCAGCCATGTTGCCCAGGCTCCATTCCCATCCTCTCTCCTCTGGCTTTCCCTGCCAGCGCAGGGCAGCCCTGGGTAAACTGCTGGCAGCCCAAGTGGGGGGAAAAGACGTTGGTACCCGGGCTGCAATGTCCCCTATGGGCTCTGGAGGATGGGGTGTGGGTCGCAGCCACCCTGGAGTTCCTCTGACCCGGGGAAGACCCCAGGCACTGTTAGCCCAGAGCAGGGAAGCCCATTTTCACACTTGAAAAGCCGACATAAAAGGCCCACGAGACTCTCGGTCCAAGCAGCCTCTTTATTTTCCTGGCAGGGCTCGATGAAAGTTATGCAAGTCTTCGCTACCCTTTATTCTTCCTGGCATCCCAGGGCTCCTCAGGGAGTCCAGGGTTACTGTGTGGAAGGTCACACATGCCAGAAGGCAGGAAACCAGAGGGCTTGGGTTAACGTGGGAGGCTTGGCAGCCGGAGAAATCTGACCCTTATTTTTACAGTCACCTCTCGATTCAAACAACATGAGTTTTGAATTAGGGGCTCTCTCTGCGTGGGCTCGCAGCTCATCAGCACAGGGAGCTGCAGGTCCCCAGGGGATGAGGCTGCCCCTTGGCACGTTCGGTTTGCTCCCGAGCCTGTGCGAGAAGGGCCGGACCACCAAAACCAGGGCTGGGCTCTGCTTTCCCAATAAGACAACCATGGCTTCCCTTTTGTTAGCAACCTGTGGCTAGTGACAGAGACAGTGGCTTTGAAAGAGCCTTTAATGGGCATGGAGGTGACAGGGGATTTCTCCAGATGTTTTCTGAACATCCTTTCATTTCCTTCACTGTCTCTGGAAGGAGATGCCCAGAGCCTCTGGAAGGAGAAAGCCACTGCACCGAGCATGAACGGAGCCCACAGTGAGTGCATCTGCAGTCCCTTCATCACTCCTGGCTGCCTCCCCCTCAGCGATGGGGATGGAGGCTGTTCCGGCAGCGCTTGCACTTATCAATCGGCATCTGCCAGTGGCCGTGACCTCCATCCTGCTGGCACAACCCCGTGCAGGCTGGATCTCCTGACGCAGCACAAATGGCTTTTTTGGCTGCGCCGTGTGATAAACCTCAGGGTCACTTCTGCTGCCCACAAAGGTTTTCAGCCAGCCCAGGACAGGCAGGACAGGTGGCCGCGCTGGCCCTCAGGGACTTGCAATCCTGTCCAACACCTTGCTGGGTGAGTGCTGAGTAAGTGCTGCTCGGCCTCCTGAGCTCTCCCGCACGCTACGTTCGTCTCTTGCTTTGCTCGGGAGGTTGTTTTCCACTCTCCCCTTCTCCCCTGGCACCGGGCAGGTCCCCATCCCACCAGGATACTCCCGCAGCGCGGGACGGCATGAGCCGCTCGGAGCAGGGCTGGCAGCGCAGGGCTGGCCCCAGGGCCAGGGCGATGCTGCCGCCAGGTCCGGCTGTGCTGCGCCCACGTCCAGTAACAGCCACGTCTGTTGAGGGCTCTGCTGGGTCCCTGCCTGTGCCTGCATCCCCACGGGGCCGCGGCTGCTTTTCCCCCCAGGAAGGGACCTGCTGGCTCCCACCGTCCATAGGAGAGGGCTGGAGCTTTAGAAGGGGGAATGCTGGGGGAGACACTCCTCATCCAGCCAATGCAGGGGAAAAGCACACAGGCTTTTGGGCACCGTCCTGAAAACCCCAGCTGGGGATCAAACCTCTCCCCAGAGCCTTCCTGCTCGGTTCATGACTAAGGTGGTGGGGATGCTCAGGCTTCCCATCCGGCTCCGGTGGCCGAAGCCCAGCAGAGGCATGGCCATGCCTCAGGGGACCAGGGGAGGGAGCGGGGACCCTTCTCAGCCCACCTTTTTGGGAGCGGTGACCCTTCTCAGCCCCCGCGGCCAGCTGAATCCAAACTGTCCTCAGCTGTGTACTCAGCTACATTAACAGGGTGTCTGGGAATAGCAGCCTCAGGATGCATCTGGGAAGTCGCAATATTTCCTACTGCTGCAGAAGGTTACATCGAGAAGGTAAGGGGAAGGGAAGAGGTGGCACAGGCTCTGCCGGGGTGGGATCTGAAAAGAAGTGACAAATAAAAGGTTTTCTCTGTTATGAGTGTTTTCCAATATGGTATATATATGCTATATCTTAATCTTTAGCTAGGGATTTTCTGTATTGTCATGCTCAGATTCTGTTTTTCTCCAGATTTCCACACCCCACAGGGCATGCAGGCACTAGGTGACAAAAAAACCCCACTGCTTTCTGTTTACAGTGGTGAAAACTTGAAAAGAAACGATGAAAATACCCCAAAGCCCCAAAAGCTCCAGCAGCCCCTTTCCCAGCCACCTCGCAGGTGAAATGGCAGCAGCGGCTGGGAGTGCGGTGGGCTGTGGGGGGGACTCCAGATCCCCGGGGGGCTAGGAGGTGGGAGCTGGCCCGATTTCTAGCCGTGACACTCTCCTGTGCTGTGACAGCGACCTCGGCTGCTTCTCGGTTTCCTTGGCAGTACAAGGAGCATTTCGCTGCCTGCAGGGCAGGTCTGAGCCCTCGCAGGTGAAATGGCAGCAGCGGCTGGGAGTGCGGTGGGCTGTGGGGGGGACTCCAGATCCCCGGGGGGCTAGGAGGTGGGAGCTGGCCCGATTTCTAGCCGTGACACTCTCCTGTGCTGTGACAGCGACCTCGGCTGCTTCTCGGTTTCCTTGGCAGTACAAGGAGCATTTCGCTGCCTGCAGGGCAGGTCTGAGCTGTCCCCAGAGCACAGCAGCCCCATCCCTGCTGCGGGGCTTGCTTTCCCCCGTGGGAGCTGCCAGCACACAGCACCCACAAGGTACCTTGCCTGGGTCACCCCGCACCCAGAACCCAGCACACAGCACCCACAAGGTACCTTGCCTGGGTCACCCCGCACCCAGAACCCAGCACACAGCACCCACAGGCAGCTCGTCTGGGGCATCCTGCACCCGGCTTTGCCTTATGTCCTCTCGCACAGCCCAGAGAAGGGCGTGAAGTGGTTCTGCTGGCGCAGGGCTGGGACAGAGCAACCTCTGTAGAGTTTGAATTTCTTAGAAAAACAAATGTTGTGGGGTTTTTACCTGGCGCAGATGGATGTTTCGATTTGCAGGACTTTGCTCGGCAGACAGTAACAAAGCTGAAGTGGGTCCAAGTCTGTGTCTGAGCTTTGAGCTCAGATGCTCGTGTCGGACCACCTCACCTGCCCGGCACTGAGCCTGTGCCCTTGGAGCCCGGGTTTGGGATCTGGTGATCCTCTCACTGCAAGAGTTACCAGATACCTTGAGGAAAAAATCCTGGCCCCAAGAACCTGCCTATGTGGCTCAGGGGTACCTGGAAATTGCTTCCTCATTGCAAAGTGCAGAGAAAAGGTAAATCCTGTGCACAGCCCAAGAAAATTCCCCTACCCCAAAAGAAGGAATCCAAAATGGGATGTTTCCCATCAAACACAGTGGCTGAGGCCATAATCGTTGTGGCTGGAGATGACCCCCCGAGACCATGGAGCACCGCAACTCCTCCATTTCAGCCGAAAACTAGAGTTTGTGTTGGCAAGTGTCACTTTAAAACTGCAGGTTTGGGGTTCCTTTCTGCTACCTGGCCATTTCCAAAATCACCCAAATCTATACCCTTGGTCAGGCAATACCTTCCTTTGGGAGAACCCCTCCGGGGAAGGCAAGGTCAGGGTGCAGAGGGGAGCGGCGGGGGGTGTCCCAGCCTTGCACAGCACCCGCACCCCGGGCAAGGACAGGGATGGGGCTGGCCCCGGGCCAGTGGCCAGCCTTACACGTATGTAACAGCAACATGTGACATATTTGGGAGGATTTCTGTTTAACGCTGCAAGAAGGGGTGGTAAGTGGCACAGACGGGCAGGGCAGGGAGACCTCATCGCTGCGGAGCTCTGCTCTCATCAGGAGTTTCTCTGGACCAACAAAAGAAAGCCCACCGGCAGTTCCTGGTGCGTATTCCTCCTCCTGGAGCACGGCTCCCCAGGGACACTCCGGCACGAGCCTCACCCAGGACTCTGCAGAAAATCTGAATATCATCAGGAACGTGGTCTTGTAGTGGGGCCAGACACCTTCCTGGGCCTCAGGGATGCACCAAGCACAACTGTGCTAAGGAAGAGGGTTTGCCCTTGTGTTGGGGCAGCTTATGGGTTGTGCCAGGCAGCCGCAGCACCACCAACACCAGGCTCAGGCCTCACCACAGTTTCTTCCACCTCTTTTAGTGTCCTGGCAAGTCCCCAGCCACACCTGGGTGCAGCATGTGGTCCGGGTGCCCCGGGGCGGCGGTGCGGGCCGGGGAGCCGCTGGCACTGACCCGCTGCTTTCCAGATGATGCTGCGTCTCGCTGAGGTGCTCCCCACGCTTCATGGGGGAGACCATCACCGCAGCCTCAGGGCTTTGGTGAAACCCAGCCATG
>NW_010553151.1:0-653 GCF_000687285.1 Phaethon lepturus | reverse complement strand
GGGCCGCCCCCCCCGCCTCGCAGGGAGCCCGGTGCTGCTCATTCGCGTAACCCCTCAGCGACTGCGTCCTGTCACTGTTTGCAGCCCCCGCTGGTCGGGGGATTCTGGGGGACGGCAGTGGGAAACCAGGTGGGAGGGACCCTGTGCTCCTGGCTCTGCCCCAGGATGGTTCCTTCCTCACTCCCAAATCCCTCTAATACCCTGAGCTGGTGCAAGGGATGGAGTTGTGCCTGGCTCTGCAGCTCTTTTACCCTTGGACTTCAGTACGTGGTGCAAAAATAGCTGTCAAAAAGGGGAGAGGTGACCTTTGTCATTTGAATAACTGTTTGCTTCGTCAGCGCAAGCACAGTGTGTTTGGGGATTTTGTGGAAGGTTCCAGCGGCTCTGGGCCAGGACCAGATAATTTTCACGCTCTGGCAGCAGCCACGAACCACACCAGGAATGCAGGCTCCTGATCCCGGCGCAGAGGAGAGGAGATGCCTTGCAGGGAGTGCGAGTGGAGACCCTCGGCTTCCCTGTGTGTCTGCGTGCCAGAAACGCTCCCCTGTTTGGTTGCCTGACCGTGGGATGTGAAGGCGAAGGTGGAAGGGAAAGGAAGGGAGGGGAAGGCAAGGGGTACGCTGCAGGGATGGGATGGGATGGGATGGGATGGG
>NW_010553150.1:472-1533 GCF_000687285.1 Phaethon lepturus | reverse complement strand
AGCCGGCAGAAGGCAGACGACATGGACAGAGGGGATGAGGACAGGTAGGATGTGCCACCTCCATCTCCCGCTCGCAGGAGCAGGAACACCCTGAGCAGCACCCCCCTGCTCCCCATTGCTGCCCCAGCAGGGCTCCCGCAGCACAGGTCACGTTTTGGAGGGCTCGTGGCAGCAGAGCCTGCAGCAGAGCAGGGGAGGAAGGGCTGTGAAAGGCAGCTCAGGGGCTCTGCCCAGGTGCAGTGAATCCCAGGAGGGCAAAGCCAGGGTGAGAAGCCCACTACGTCCCCCCTGTGGGGTCGCTGCCTGCCCTGCTTCTGTCCCACTGCCACAAGATGGGCCCTGCCACATCACTCCCACTCCAATTTTGTAGGCAATCAGTTGCACCGATGGGACCCAGCAGAGGTCTTTTGGAGAGCTTGGGGCAGCCAGCCAAAGCCTCCCGTGCAGGTAAGTACTCGCCCGTCACCTCCTCTCTCTGCTTTTGCTTCCCAGGCGGCAGCAGCCCATTCCCAAGCTCAACCCGCCACCGCCCATCCTACGCAAAAGGTCAAGCAAGACCTCCCCCAGCCTGGAGGTGGAGGTGAAGCCCGAGAGTGCCGCCCACGTGAGCCTGCCCAGCCCCAGCATCTCCAGCCTCACCAGCATCGCTGCCAGCTCACTCACCCTCTTGGACCCTGAGGCAAGGACTCCTGTGCGGAGTGCTGCCTCTGGCACGGAGCCCGTCCCTGCTGGGACCTGCCAGCGTGCTCTGGGCAGGGACAGGACTGGAGAGAGCGGGCAGACGTCCCCCCTGGCCAGCATCCGCGACCCTGCAGCCAGCGAGGCCCTGGCCAAGGACTTGGCCGCCCTGGCCAGCCCCACGGACAGCACGCTGCCCTTCTCCCCTGCAGACGACACCTGCTTGCACATCAGCTTCTCAGAAGATGAGCTGCTTGAACCAGAGCTGGACGCTGCCGTGGGGCACAGCAAGGTCCCCTCTTAGTAGGACTGCACTAGGTAGCAGCTGGCTGGCAGGCAGTCCCAGCCACTCCGCCAGCCCACGCCCGGGGTGGGGGCTCTTT
>NW_010553150.1:0-215 GCF_000687285.1 Phaethon lepturus | reverse complement strand
CGCCTTGCCCAGCCCCTGCCCTCGGTCTACACCAGCTCACACTGCCTTCCCGCTGCCGCCCCGTCCTGCCTGCTGCCTGTCCTGTCCCTGCTCACACAGCCGGGGGGCTGCACGGGGTCACTGCCTCCAGGCAGCTCTCGCGGCTGCTGCTTGGCAGAGGCACATTTCACGTTCATCCCTACATCCTTCGCTGGCCGGGCGGCTGCAGGCAGCCC
>NW_010553149.1:1007-1262 GCF_000687285.1 Phaethon lepturus | reverse complement strand
GAGGTCGCTGTGGGTCTGGGTCTTCCCAGAAGCTCTGCGTGTCGGGGGCGAGCATCGCCGGACCTTGTCACCGTGCAAAATTCACGCTGAGAGACCCCGGCAAAGGGCTCCATTTTAAACCTTTCCAGCCTCGGATGCTCCTGCAGGGACGGCAGCTCCGTCTGCTTCCCCCCCTGGAGCTGCATCCTCCTCCTCCTGCTGCTGCACCCTCCTCCTCCTGCCACTGCATCCTCCTCCTCCTCCTGCCACTCCATC
>NW_010553149.1:0-573 GCF_000687285.1 Phaethon lepturus | reverse complement strand
CCCCCTCCCCCCCCCCCCCCCTGCCACTGCATCCTCCTCCCCGGTGGCTTCTGCCCCTTCCACTGCCCGGAGAGGAAGCTCTGGCCGTGCTCCTGCAGCTCCAGCACCTCCATCCCGATGTCCCACCGTGCGCACAGGGCACCCGGGTGTGGACCCTCCCCACCAAAGTCCAGCAGCAACTGGGTCACCAGCTGCGGGGCTGGGCAACCAGCACCTCTGCCCCACTGGGAAACGGGGGAGGGTTTCTCGTGGGGGTTTTTTTAATCCCTGTTTTGGTCTGAAATGGGGTGTCAGAAGCCTGGCTGATATATGCCGCAAAAAAAGGGGTCGGCAGCGCCGGTATTCTTTATTTTGACAGGGCAATGAAAGTGTTATGTAGTCGTGACGCCTCCCCGCTGCTCCACCCCCCTCGGCCTTTATCAACCTGAAAGAGCCCAGGATCCTATTTATAACCTAACCTGAATTGTGCAGCGCATGGGGCAGGGGCCACAAAGAGCAGTGATTTATGAATGTGGAAAAAACAATGCAGACCCTCCACGCTCTCGCCCGGTCCGGAGGGGAGACCGCTTCACC
>NW_010553148.1:11044-12203 GCF_000687285.1 Phaethon lepturus | reverse complement strand
GCGGCGGGGGCCCCCAGCTGCGGCCACCAGTGTGGCAGCCCTCTGCCATGGGAGGGGCACGGGCAGGAGGCAACAGGGGTCTGGAGGGGACTGCTGAGGGGTTCCTGCGGCAGGTGGGGTGCCGGTGGTAGAGCGCGGTGTCTTGGTCCCTCCCTTCCTTACAGCACCACCACGCAGGCTTGGGGACCGAGGTCCGTGCCCAGTCCCAGGGCGGTGCAGAGCCTGGACCCAGGCTTGGCAAAAGGGTGTGCTGGGGCCCCAAACTGTCACTTGTGGTGCGGCTTTGGGTGCAGCCAGTGGAGAACCGGCAGCACTGAGGCCCTGCTCTGCCAAAAGCTGGGAGAAGCATGTGGGGTCAGGGATGGTAGAGCAGAGATCCACGACTCCATTGCCCCGGAGGCCGTCTGTGCCTTGGGACTAGATGACCCTCAGTCGTCTGCAGCAATCTTTTTGCCAGAGCAAACCACTCAGGCTCCTTGCTCGCCGGGACAGCCCACCATTCCCTGTCCACCTCTGCCGGCCCCCCCCAGCTTCAAGTTCACTGTACTGTGCACGGGGACCAGCTGGCCCCAGCACTCCTGACCCACCCTGTCCCCTCCCCAGCGCATGCCTCTGCTGTGCCCATCTTCGATTTTGCCAGAGCTGTGCCTCCCTCTGGGGCTGTGTCCCTGCATTGTCCCATGATGCCCAGTGTTGACACATCTCCCCGCCCCACCCCAGCACTCTGCTGAGTCCACCAAGGGGCCCAGTTCAGCACAGGACTGCTGCTACCAACTCCCGAGCTGGAGCAGAAAGGGCTGAACGTTTGTCAGTCGGGGGTGGAAAGCCACCAGACCTCACAGAGTGGGCAAGAAGCAGAACAGAGGCTGCACTGGAGGACCAAAAGGCAGCACACAGAACAGCTGTCCCAGCAGGAGGTGGGTTGCTTTATTGGCCTTTATCTCCTTGGCTGCAGATAACACTCACAGGGCAACTCATGGCAAGAAACAGTATATACAGAGTGTCCATATAAATATTTCCAATGTACATTTTATACACAAGTGACAGAGACGTTCCACAGCAGCGTCCAAAGCCTTGGGGTTCCAGCGCTTAGCTGCAGGCTTGGCCCAAAACCATAGGGAGATGCTCGTCTCCTCTCTCTTGCTCAGCCGGAGACCAG
>NW_010553148.1:5206-11013 GCF_000687285.1 Phaethon lepturus | reverse complement strand
CAGCGGGAGCCAGTGGGGATGGTCTCATGGAGGCACCATGAATGGCTTTGGGGCTTGAACCTGGAAGGACAGTGACTCTACAGACAGACAGACACAGCTGGGGATCCTGGGGTGACTAGCCTCTTCCCCCTCTAGGTCACCAGGGAGGCCGGAGAGGCCTTTGTCCAGGGGCTGCATGGGAGAGATGCTCCCTTTGCATCAGCACGTGGAGAGCGGTACCGGCAACTGGATCCTTTGGCCAGAAGCAGAGAGAAGCACGGGGGTGCAGTGGAGAAATGGGCACCTCCTGCTGCCCCCCACCTCCCCACAGCACCAGGAGTGCACAGCAAGGCCAGTATGGGAGGGAGGGCAGGAGGGAAGTGCCCAAACTGCCCTACTGTTTGGGAGAGTGGGTGCAGCAATAGCCCTCCCCAGCACCAGCTGTGCAGGGGAGGGCCACGCACCGCAGCTGCCTCCAGCCCCTGCATTATCTACATGTGTGTGCGGTGGGGGGCACAGAGAAACTGCCTCCCTCCCCCTGTACCAGTTATGAGAATGGGATGTACTGGAGCCCCCCATCCCAGTGACTATGAGGGAGCCCCTCTGCAAGCTGACAGCGCTGGGCCTGCACAGCCCCCTCCCTGGCCAGCTGCATGGGGAGAGTCCACAGGAACCAGCACAGAGGAGCAGGATGCTGGCTCCCCGGAGAACAGGGGTCCCGGTGGGGGGCGAGCACAGCGGGTGGCCCAGCTGTGCTGCTCTCAGACCCACTCCTGTGGCCTTGGTCCCCTGGCAGGGCTGGAAGGCAGCCGTGCGGTAAATGGAGGGCCCACGAGGAGCTAGACAGCGCTGGGGCTGGAGCCAAGCTCAGCTGGCACCACGGTGCAGGCATTGTTGTTGGCGTTGGTGTTGCGGCGGGGCAGGCTGGGGGTCAGCGTGGTGACGGCGCTGTCGCTGGGGCATCCATGCTGCAGCAGGATGTCGATGCACTCCTGGCTGCCAGCTCGCCGGGCGTAGGCCAGCGGGGTCAGGCCTCGAGCATCCCGGCTCTTCACGTCCACCCCGTACTGTGCAGGAGAGAGAGCAGCCAGTCAGCGGCACCCAGGCACCATGTGGCACTGGCACGGGGGTGGCACAGCAAGAGCACCAGCAGAGGCAGAGGGGCTCTGTGGCATTGGGGTGGGCAGGGAGAGGAACACGGGAGTGTGGGCAGGGCAGTGCCAGTGGGCACGTGGGGGAATGCGCAGGAGGGGAATGGACGAAGGGTGTCCCAAGACCTGGGAGCAAGGAGGTGCTGCAGTGCGAAAGCACTGGGACAGGGCCACAAGTGCTGTGGTGGAGGCTGCAAGGTCCCATCTTACCCAGATGAGCAGCTGTGTGAAGACTACATTGGCCATGGCGCAGGAGAGATGCAGTGCTGTGCGCCCATCTCCATCCCCGTAGGTCTCATTCACTTCCTCCTTGGTGCCATGGGCCAGGAGCGTCACCACGAGGCGCAGGTCATCCTCCACCACGGCCCGCAGCAGCTGCTGCCCCAGTGGGATGTCTGACTGGGGCAGCGGAGCTAGGAAGAGCTTCTGCTCATACTTGGCCCGGATCCAGCGCTCCTTCTCCTCCCTGCCGGACGGGACACTGTCACAGGTGGGCCAACCCACCTGGGCGCCCATACCACTGCTGCCACCCTAAATGCACCCCGTTAGCAGTGAGCGTTCGTCACATACAGGCATGCCTTGCATAGCCCCTGCTGCAGACACCTGCCCTGCTGAGCCCACCCCACACATGGCTGTCCCTGGGGCTCCGTCACGCTGCTCCGGACACATGCCCGACAAACACTTGTCTCACCGCTCCTCCTTAGAGTGCCCTATGTGCACGGTGCGCTTACGTTCATGATGTACAGCAGCAGCCTCCCGCACCCAGACCTCGCACCTGTCACCAGGCAAAGAGACACCCGGACCTCTGTGCCAGTGTTCCTACACTCCCCTGCGTGCCTGTTACGTGGCAGCACGGGGACCGTCTCTGTCCCGTGCTCGCGGGTGAGCTATGGCCAGCAGCAAGAAAAGGTTAGCTGCTGCACACGACAGCCCAGTGCCACGGGAGGCACGTTATCACTGCTGCCGTCTCGCCTGGTGCAAACAAAGGCTGCGGCAGCGTCCATCCCGCCTGGGGCTGTGGGGCCAGGCGGATCGATGTGTGCCGTACCGCTGCTATCTGCTGCCATTCTATCCATCTGCATCTGGCGGGCGGCCATCAATGCCCTGCGCGGAGCATGCTCACTCCAGCCGCCCCCTGACCCGCTCCTTATCCGTTGATAAGCCGCAGAATGGGCTCTTGTTGGGATGAGTGACAGGAGAGTCGCTCCGATAGGGACAGACAAGGGCCTGAAAGGGACGCACCCTTGAGACCCACACAACGCTGCCAAGCCATCTCTGTTAACCCCTTCTGCTTTGCAGCCAGCCATAGATCCAGCAGTCACTGCATGGTCACGGCTGGCCATGAAGCCCTGCTGGCCCACCAGGACAATGGGAGGGGGCCTCCAGTGCCCAGAGAGCAGGCAGGACCCCAAACACTGCAGTACCTCAAGGATTCCTGCCCTCTCTCTTGTTTGACTGGATGGCTGCTCCCAACCTCCTGTGGTGCCCTCAAGCCTCCTGGTGTGGTTGTCTGAGAAGCATCTCTTACCGACCGCTCTCAGGGGTAGGCTTGGGGTAGCCTTCCACTGCTCCTTCCCAGACAGCGTTGGCCAGGGCATTGCCGATGGCTGTCATGACCATGAGAAG
This sequence comes from Phaethon lepturus, assembly GCF_000687285.1. Classification (NCBI taxonomy): domain Eukaryota; kingdom Metazoa; phylum Chordata; class Aves; order Phaethontiformes; family Phaethontidae; genus Phaethon; species Phaethon lepturus. Next base: position 8,257 of record NW_010553148.1, on the reverse strand, counting down.
CTCGCTAGGCCAGTCATCCAGGTCCAAGGAGCGCACACGGGACAGGTGGGTGCCCAGGTTGCGATGGATCCCGGAGCACTCAATGCACATGAGGGATCCCAGGTTCAGACTTGCCCAATCCGGATCTGAGGGTGCAAAGATCAGTGGGGGAAGAGTTAATATCAGCATGGACTCACCAGCCTGTCCCTATGATCTGCCCATATCTGCAGGCACCTGCACCTGTGTCCCAGCTGCACAGAGAGGCAAGGACCCCAGGCTGGTCAGGAAGGGGTCACAGATCAGCAGGGCAAGTGGGTCAGTGCCCCATCCCTGAAGAACGGGTCCACTGCAGGAAAGGATGGGACAGCCGCACAGAGTGGGTCTCTTTGGGTAAGAGGGGAGGTGGCAGGGGTGGAGCCCCCATCCCCTCCCCGGCTAAGCAGCCCCTCCTCCCGGTGCAGCATTTCTTACTCGGTGCGTCGCAGTCCACACAGAAGCTGTTCCCACGTGCGGTGCGGACGGCCTGCATGGCCTGTGCATCACTCTGGCTGCCCAGCCGAGCCTGCAGCAAAATACACGGGAACCCCGTTTATTCAAGGCCAGCTGCCCTACCGTGCGTTCTCTCGCCACCACCCCAAGAGCCCACCAGGCAGCTGCCAGCACCTTGCTCCAGCAGGCACCCCGCAGGCTGTGCTGCAGGAGGGTGCCCAGCACGGGGGTCCCCAGGAGCTCTCTCTCCAGGAGAGCAGGGTCTGGAGGGAACACCAATTCACAGCTGGGAGTGTGCCGGAGGAGTAGGGTGTAGTGGGCCAGGAGGGGGAGCGAAAAGGCAGAGCTGTCCACGGGGGGAGCAGACAGTGCAGGATCCAGCCCCGGTGGGATGCAGAGCTCCGTGGAGCCGGGGCCAGGCTGGGGCGGGGAGGACAGGGAGCTCAAAGAGGTGATGCGAAACCTCAAGGGGAGCAGCACAGTCCCAGGGATAGGCCTCAACCCTGACTGGGAGCAGAGGGATCAGGGTGGGATCCGGCCTGGGCAGCGCAGGAAGCCTGGGATAGGGACGGATTCAGCAAAGGACAGATGCCAGAGAGGAGGGAACAAAGCAGAACTCAGCTGAGGCCTCTTACCTTATTTTTGCTGCTCTCACAGCCCTGCAGGCTGGCCAGGATCTGGCTCTCGATAGCCTGGACCCAAAGCTCTCGCTCCTCTGACGTTGAGGCCTCAAAGAGCCACGTCTGGCCCGTCAGGGACACGATAATGAACTCAAATGGCTCATCTGGTTCTGGAAAAGAAAGGTGTGCCAGGACGTGGGTCAGGGAAGGAGGGTGGCTGCCGGCCTCGCAGAGCATGATCACACAGACAGCCCCCCGCGGGCCATCGCTGTGCCCACACGTGGGCAGCGCCGCTGGCAGCAGTGGTCCCCAGGAGGCTGGGGCAGGGGAGCACAGGCACAGAGCGCCTGCAGGGAGGAACCAGAGCTCTGTGCCAGCCCGTCCCTCCTGCTGCTCGCGCAGCTCCCTGTGCGCCAGCTCCACCAGCATGGGCTCGCCCTTCCTCCCGCACACGAACATCTGCGGCCTCGTTCCCCCACCATCCTGGGCTGGGGAACCCCAGCAGCATGCTCCTGGAAGCTGCTTGCACCCTGCTCTCCATGCCCTGTGTGTCCCACCCTCGGAGAAAGCTGCTGACCCGGCAGAGCGGTGAAATCAGCTCCTCCGCAGAGTTGGTGCCCACAGACAGCCCCATCAGCCCCCCAAAGGCCCACAGAGTGCTGGGTGCCTGCTGATGAGTGGCTTCAGAGGGACAGGGCCCCGCACACTGCGTCAGGAGATGCGAGGAGGGCCCTTGTGGTGGGCTCAAAGACAGCTCTTCACAGCCCTGTGCCATCCAGAAGGGCAGCCTCGCCAGCTGCGGAGCGCAGCAGGGCAGGGATCGTGCCCGGGAAGCCCTCAGTGCCTGGGCGTTCCACGGACCCACACGACAGGGCACAGCTGCTGCTTTCCCTTAGAGAAGCATCAAGTCACAGAGACCTGGGCAGGAGCCATGGAGGAGGCAAGACTGATGCCATTCTCAGCTCCGGCACCTTTCAGTGCCCTGCGGAGCTGGTGGCCTCCGGCTCCCAAACCTGGGAAGCTGGTGGCCACGCAGAGCTGCTTCCATGAGGCTGGTGGATGGCCGCAGGGACACACGCAGGGCAAAATGCCCGCAGGGCAGAGCCAGGCGACCTGTTTGCCAGACACCTCAGCCGCTCCTCTGCACAGCGCTGGCATCTGCGCCCCGCAAGCAACCCCAGAAGGTACAGCCTCAACACCAAAGCACTTCTGTGGCTGTGAAACACGTGGCGACAGTCCTGACTTTCGGTCTTCAGGGAAGATACTTTTGGTGAGCCCCAAGGGTTGCTCAGACCGGCAGGCACTTGGAGGCTGGAATGCAAACGGCAGCATTAGCATCCCTACAAACGCAGGCTGCCTGGTGGGTGTCCAGGGAGGGTGTCAGAGCACAGGCACCTCTGCGCTGGGTGGCAGAGCAGATGGGGGACAGCGAAAATGTGTGAAAGCACCTCAGGCCTGTTGGGCCTAAGAAAATGGTGCCAAAACAACCGAAAGCCCGCTGAAAACCAAGGCTTAAAATGTGGTCTCCCCCTCTGGCTACTGCTCTTGGGCTGCTGGGGGTGGGCCGCCCGCCCCGCCCAGCCTATGCCACGGGCTGCACTGAGCGGGTGCACGGGCCTCAGATTTCCATGGGGTGCCTTGCCTCAGCTTTGCACCCAAGCACCAGCATTTACCTTTTATTGCCAACTTCAGTAGTTAGTGCAGTAAATGACTTAACTAAGCGGGGCCTGAATGGAATGACTAATAAACGTTATGTCACAGCACACGCTTCAGCTCATAGCAAAATGATTTGTAATTACCTAATTAGCGTTATGCAAATAACACCCTCATCTCCATAATGTGCCTTCCCAGCTCTCTATTAAAAGCAGGGAGTCAACTGCACAGCTCCAGAGACGGCATGGAGGCTGAGGGGCCCAGCCTGCCCCACAGCAAGGCAGGGCTGGGCTGGGCTGGGCCCCAGCCT
>NW_010553148.1:4570-4983 GCF_000687285.1 Phaethon lepturus | reverse complement strand
CAGACACTCTCAGAAAATGGGTGCAGCCATGGGAAGCCTCCTTCAGGAAAGACAGATCTGGCAGGGGTGGTGGGAGAGCATAGCCCTTCCTCTCCTGCAAGTGCTCTCCCCAGCCTCTTGCTTCCTTCGCAGGCACTGCCGCCTGCGCTGGCGAGTGCCGGCACGGGCCCCAGCTCACTCTTGTCCCATCAAGCACGCCTGCTTACCCCGAAACAACGAGGGCGAAGTGCCGCTCCTGCCACTGAGCCGTGGTGGGGAGCGTCATGCTACTCACCCAGCAGGCTCAGGATCTTGCACTTCGTGGGGGTTAAAAATGTGAGTGACATCTGTTTGGAAAGGTGCCTGCCCTTTGCTGTTGCCAAGAGTGCTCCATGGCGTGTCCTGCACAGATCCCAGCGGCAGCCCCGGGGGCC
>NW_010553148.1:3127-4556 GCF_000687285.1 Phaethon lepturus | reverse complement strand
CTTGGAGATCATGGGTGCTGATGAAATGGACTGGTGCAGGAGCGCAAGGCTTGGTCTCCACCCCAGTGGACCCTTGGGAGGATCAAATGACTACAGGATGAAGGGCTCTCCAGGTGAAGCGCCAACTGGCTGGCTTTTCCCAGATAAGAAGGGGAGGCCGTTTCACTCATTTCACCCTACAGTCAGCTTGGGACTCTTCCTCTGGTGAAAGATGTCTGCAACTGCCTTTCTCCTGCTGGGGATGAGAAACTGCGGGGCACTGGGAGGACGACCATACTGCAGGGTGCTGGCAGTCAGTCATGCTGGACCCCCCTCTCTGTGATGATGCAATTGCCTACCCGGGACGTCAAGCGTGCCCAGCACTTAGCCCTTTCCTCCAGCTGTCAGCCACAGAAGAGACGCCACAGGCCCCTCTCTGGGGAGCTCCCTGTGGGCAACATGCCTCCTACCCTAAGGTTGTTTGCTGTATAGGCTCCACGGACACCAAATCCCAGCTCAGAACCAAGATTCTTGGAAAATATACAGCTGGTAACTTCTGAATACTGGGAGAAGAAATAACCAGACAACAGCCAGGCTAAGAGCCACTGCCTCCTTGGCTAGCTAGCACCGTCCTGCTTGTGAGCACGGCCATACCCTGGACCCCACCACTGCTGGCAGCCAGCGGTCAGGCGATACAGGGACCTACTACCACGGCACTCCACTGGGTCTGCCCAGCCCCTGCTCAGCTCCAGCCCACCCACATCTTCCACCAGCCCAGCCTGTAACTGGGATCTGCAGTCCAGGGACTTGAGCGCTCCAGCTGTTCGGAGACAGGTCCTTCTAGCTCTACAGGAGGCTACAGGAGAGCAAGGATCAGGCCCCGGACAGTTGCCGGGTCGACTGCTGCCCAGGGTGAAGCACTAATAGCCAGGAACAAAAGAGTGGCATTTTATTTCTGGGAGGCAGCGACTGCCCAGCTGCTTGAAGGAGAAGGATCTCAAATCGGGCCACACTGCTGGAGCAGCGACCAACAACAGCACTCCTGGGGCAGCCCAATGTATCAGAGCGGGCCCTAGTCTCCTTAAATCGCTCACATCCTTGGTCTGAGCCACCTGTGGCTACTGTCAGTGTGTTGCAGAGCCCAGGCCAGCTGCTTGGACCTGGCAAGTACTAGATGCACTTGAAGTGTTCCCTGCTGCTGAGCTGCTTCTGCTGCCACTGAGACAGCAGCAAGCAGGTCGGCACAGTCCTCAGGACATGGTGAGGATTCCTGCCATGGGCTCCCATGACTCCACCATCCTTGCTCCTTTCTCTTGCTCGCTCAGTAGCCCCCCGCCAAACACGCAGGCAGGAATCCCAGCCCAAGCCTTCCTGCACCAGTACGCTTCCCAGCAGAGACGAGGCTGCAAATGCCCGCCCTGCAGCACCTGCCTGCCCCAAGGCTCCGACG
>NW_010553148.1:0-3096 GCF_000687285.1 Phaethon lepturus | reverse complement strand
GCGGGGCTCGCCGCTGCTCCTCTGTGGAGGCCCCTCTGCCCTCCGGTGCTGCGCTGGGGCAAGGGGTACCGTGTGTCCCCCAGTCCCCTGCTCAGGGGCAGGCGGCTCCCTCCTGCCACGTGCCTGCTGGGCTGCCCACACCTGACCATCGGCAAACGGCGAGATTTCTGGGGCTCCAGCGACACTCAGACAGACTTTCCCACCATCGCAGTGCAGGGGCATCCCAGAGCCCAGGGGCTGACCAGGCCCAGCCCTGGCAGTGGTCCCAGTCAGACCAAAGCCCCAGCACCAGCTTTGCAAGCTCCATTCCCCTTCCTCTTTTGTGTCTCATGGATTCCAGCTTTACTCAGAACAAAGGGCCTGTTGCGCTCAGCAGAGCCTGGGAAGAGCTAACAAAGGACGACAGCTTTTCTTCCACACCAAGGCTGCTTTCGCAAGCAAAATCACTACCACTCTTCTCCTGCAGCAACACAGGACGGCACTGCCGGGCCAGACCTCTTTGGAGGCTTGAGCGCGGCATGGCTGTGGCAGGAGAGCGGGAGCTGCGGGATCGCGCCCTCTGATTCACACACAGGGTTTGGCAGAGCTGGGAAGGGAATCAAGGACTCAGAGCAGCTTCAAATGGTGTGCAGACCCAGCTTCTCGGACAGTCTGGGACAAGTTCCTGAGTGTTCTGGGGGGCCCGTACAAGTTGAATCACACTCAAGTCAAGAGCTTTACAGAAGGTATGGGGCTTTCTCATATTTTTCTGGGAAGAGGCATAGATTTCTGATGTGGCAGGGGCATTTCTGGCCAGATGAAAGGGTAGCACAAAGCAGATGACACAGGCAGAAGGATTCGCACTGCCTCTGTCGACACAGAGTTGGCAGAACGCCCTTCCCTGCACCATGCGCAGGGCTTGAGCTCCTTCCTGGCGGGCAGGATGGCCAGAAGAGCCCCAGAGCTCACCAGCTCTGACTCAATAGGGCTAAGGTGCCGAGGAAGCCACTGGTACAGGAGCGGGGAGCCCTTCCCAGCTGCCTTGGGGTAGAGGGGCTATCCCAGGGCCAGAAGGCAGAGCCTCTCTCCCTGGCCCTGCAGCTGCCTGCAGGCATGTTGGTGGGAGTCCATTACGGCAGCTCCATTAGAAGTAGTGGGCAGTGGAAATGAACGTGCTTGTCTCTCTCTCTCTTGATGATTTTTTGATGATGTTTTAAAGACTGAGCTCTGTGAAGAGTTGCTAAGCAGAGTTCGGTGCGAGCCGGCTCTGCTAATGGGTGTTAACCCCATGACCCAGCTCCAACGCTGCCCAGCAATGAGTGCTCCAAATGAGGGCAAAATTAGCAAGGGCACTACACAGCAGCCAGGATGGGCCAGGGCCGTGCGGCACCCAGACCTGGCTAGTAACTGAGCCACCGAGCTGCGCGGGCTCGAGGATGTCTGCAGCCACCACAGTGAGGTGATCAGCCCTCGCGGAGCCACCCTTCACCAGCCTGCTGCGCTGGAGAGGGGGGAAGCCAGCAGCCCCCACTGCCAACAAGCCATTCTTAGGAGGGAGCAACTCCTCAGAGCCAGCAGTGAGCACCACAGGACTGGGAAGAAATGGGGGAACGGAGACATCCTACATGCACTGCCAGGAACCAGCACAAAGTGAAAGGAAGAGGGTAAGGGACGAGCCCCACCAAGAAGCCAGGGTGGGATGGAGCTCTGTGGCCCAAAGGTGCCCTAGATGAGATGCCCAGCAGACCGGTGGATCTGTCACTGTGCCCTGTGGAAGCAGCCCGGGATGCTGCAGATGTGAAGCAGCACAGGGAAGAAGGGAAGCAGTGGCATCCTGGGAGTACTGCCCTTACAGCTCGTGCCAAGGCCCTTCTCTTTGCTCTCAGTGGGAGGAAGCACAGCTTTGAGCAGAAGTGGTGTGGCTAAAACACCTTAAAACACGGCTGGGCACAGGGACCTTTGCTGCTCTGTGAAGGGCTCAGGCTACACGCTGCATCAGCGCAGAAGAGCCCAGCCCAGGCACACCGATGCAGGGACCTCGACGTGGAGTCAAGGGAGCGGCACTTCCCACCTCCTTCCCCACGGGCACTCTGCTTCTCCCTGGGGTGCGGCGTGAAACCCCAGGCCAGTGTGCCCTGCCTGGGACCTGCAGTGGGACCCACTGGCCACATCCCCACACGTACCCAACGTACCCCCAGGCTTGGGGCAGCACAAGCAGTGATATGGGGCGGGCTGCTCCCCTGCCCCTCAGCATCAGGACAGAAAGCAGCTCTGCGGGGAGGACACAGAAGATGGAGCAATGCCCCTCTAGTCACTGCAGGAGACACGGCGCTCCTCACCCAGCACGGTGGGATCATGCTTCTCCCAGCACTCAGGACAACAGGGCTGCAATTCTCTCCCCCCACAGGGCGCTGGGCAGGGCTCCCCGACGCCAGCCCACAGGACACAGGGCAGCACTTCCCACCCCAGCGGGCTGGACAGGAGGGAGCTCAGCACAGGGGATGGGTGGGAGCACTTCCACGCCAGCACACCAGGCACCAAGAGCCCTCCATGCCAGCTAGCTCCTTCCCCGAGCAGACTGGACACAGCCCCTGCCCTGCATGCAGGACAGTGTGGGACTCCTGCCCCGGCACCCCTGCAGGATCCCACTCAGCAGCAGCAAAACGAGAAACAGAGCTCACAGAGCCATACGCCGCTCCTGAAGCAGAAGTCTCCTCTTCACCTCCCCTCTCCCCCAGCCCCAAGTCACACCCAGTCTCTCCCTTGGTGCTGCCCTTCTCCTACTCCCTCTTCTCGTTTGCCCGCTCTGCGCTGGTGCAGCAGAGGTGCCTCCAGATGCCCCAGCGAGTGGGTGGTCACACAGGGAGGGAGGAGAGCTCACAGAGCCATACGCCGCTCCTGAAGCAGAAGTCTCCTCTTCACCTCCCCTCTCCCCCAGCCCCAAGTCACACCCAGTCTCTCCCTTGGTGCTGCCCTTCTCCTACTCCCTCTTCTCGTTTGCCCGCTCTGCGCTGGTGCAGCAGAGGTGCCTCCAGATGCCCCAGCGAGTGGGTGGTCACACAGGGAGGGAGGGAGATGCTTCCAGCGCGTGGGGCGCATGGCCGGGAACCAGGGGCT